>NW_024082184.1:0-27360 GCF_003009895.1 Hyaena hyaena
GACGTTTAAAGCAGAATTAATACCCATTCTTCTCAAGCTATTCCAAAAAATAGAAAGTGAAGGAAAACTCCTGGACTCATTTTATAAAGCCAGCATCACTCTGATTCCCAAGCCAGACAGAGATCCAGGAAAAAAAGAGAACTACAGGCCAATATCCTTGATAAAAACTCTAACAAGGAATCAAAAGGAAATGATAGAATGGAACAGAATAGAAAACCCAGAAATGAACCCCCAATAATAAGGTCAACTAATCTTCGACAAACAGGAAAGAATATCCAATGGGGAAAAGACATTCTCTTTAATAAATTCCTTTGGGAAAACTGGACAGCAACATGTAAAAATAAAATGAAACTGGACCATTTTCCTGCACCATACACAAAAATAAATTCACAATAGATTAAACACCTAAATGTAAGACCTGAAACCATAAACATCCTAGAGAATGACACAGGCAGTAACCTTTTTGACACTGGCCATACCAATTTCTTTCTGGATATGTCTCCTGAGTTAAAGGAAACAAAACAAAAAGTAAACTATTGGCACTTCAAGTGAAAATAAAAATAAAAAGCTTCAAAATAAAAAGACTCTGTACAGGAAAGCAAACAATCAACAAAATTAAAAGGTAACCTGTTGAATGGGAGAAGATATTTGCAAATGATAAATCTACTAAAAGGTTAGTATCCAAAATAAATAAAGAAGTTATACAACTCAATATCAAAAAAAAACCCCACAAATAATCCAATTGAAAAATGGGCAGAAGACATGAATAGACATTTTCCAATAAAGACACACAAATGGCCTACAGACATATGAAAACATTCTCAATATCACTGATCATGAGGGAAATGCAAATCAAAACTACAATGACATATCAGCTTGCACCTGTCAGAATGGCTAAAATAAACAACATAAGAAACAATAAATGCTGGCAAGGATGTGAAGAAAGAGGAACCCTCTTGCACTGCTGGTGGGGATGCAAACTGGTGCCACCACACTCAAAAGTAGTATGGAGGTTCCTCAAAAAATTAAAAATAGAACTATCTTGTTATCCAGCAATTGGACTACTAGGGATTTACCCAAAGAACACAAAAAAACTAATTCATGGGATACATGTACTCTAATGTTTATAGCAGCATTATCTACACTAGTCAAACTATGGAAAGAGCCCAAGTGTGGACTGAATGATGAATGGATAAAGAAGTGGTATATATAATGGAATATTATTCAACCATAAAAAAGAATTAAATTTTGCCATTTATAACAAAGTGCATGGAGCTAGAGAGTGTTGTGCTAAGCAAAATAAGTCAGTCAGAGAAAGACAAATACCATATGATTTCATTCATACGTGGAATTTAAAAAACAAAACAAATGAGCAAAGGGAAAGAAAGAGGGAAATCAGGAAAGACTCTCTTTTTTTCATTTTTTAATGTTTTTTATTTATTTCTGAGAGAGACGGCATGAGCAGGGGAGGGTCAGAGAGAGAGGGAGACACAGAATCCGAAACAGGATCCATGCTCTGAGCTGGCTATCAGCACAGAGGCTGATTCGGGGCTCGAACCCAAGAACTGTGAGATCATGACCTGAGCCGAAGTCGGATGCTTAACCGACTGAGCCACCCATGTGCTCCAAGAAGCAGACTCTTAACTATAAGTTAACTCTTAACTATATAGATGGTTACCAAATAGGAGGTGGGTGGAAGGATGGGTTAAATAGGTGATGGGGACTAAGGAGTACACTTATTGTGATGAGCACCTGGTGTTGTATGGAAGTGTTGAATCACTATATTGTAGACCCAGAATTAGTATTACACTGCATGTTAACTAAATGGAATTTAAATAAAATTTTAAAAAAGGAAACGAGAGAAATAGAACAGAAAAACTGTAACAGAAATGAAGAATACCTATGATGGACTTATTGATAGGCTGGTACATCCAAGAAAAGATCATATTCTAATTGTAGAAAGATAAAGTCTTGAAGGAAACTGGGGGTGGACAGACATTACCTATAGAGGAGCAAAGATAAAAATTACATTGAATATCTCTTCAGAAACCATGCATGCAAGAAGAAAGTTGAGTGAAATACTTAAATTACTGAAAGAAAACTCATCAACCTAGAATTCTGGACCAGTGAAATTATTCTTATGAAGTGAAGAAGAAATAAAGACTTTCTCAAACAAAAATTCATTTGTAAACAGTAGACCTGTTCTGCAAGAAATATTTCAAAAGTTCTTTGGAGATAAACAAACTGATATAGGTCAGAAACTCAGAGCTATATAATGAAAGAAAGAGGGCTAGAGAAGGAATAAATGAAAGTAATATAAAATCTGTTCTTTTTATTGATCTTAAATTATCTAACAGATAATCATTTGTTTAAACAATTGATAGCAACAATGTATTTGGTAATTATAACATATGGATAAATTAAGTGCATAACAGAAAAGGTATAAAGAACAGAAGTGAGGAATTGGGAACACTCTATTACAAAATATTTGCACTACATTTTAAGTGGTATAGTGTTATTCTAAAGAAGACTTGTTTTGTTATAACATATATTGCAAATTCAAGGATAACGTCTAAAAATGTAAAATATATATATATAATTTATTACACTAAGAGAAGAGAGGAAATGGAATCGTATAAAATGTTCAATTTAAACCAGAGAAAACAGGAATAAAAGAAAATAAAGAAACAAAGAAGAAAGGGAACAAATAGAAAACAGTAACAAATATGGTAGATATTAATCCACCCATATTAATAATCACTTTGAACAACAATAGCCTACCTAACACCAATTAAAAGACAGAGACTGAAAGCGGACAAACACTCGCAGGCGCGCACGGGCGCGCGCGCACACACACACACACACACACACACACACACACACACAATAAGAAAAAAAGAGACCCAACTATATGTTGTCTTCACAAAACCCATATTAAATAAAAAGACACAGATAGATTAAAGGCTCAGAAAAAGATATACCATGCTAACAATAATCAAAAGAAAGCTAGAATAGCCATATTAATTTCAAACAAACAGGACTTTAGAGCAAGAAGACTTATCAGGGATAAAAAGAGGTATTATGATAAAGGAGCCAATTAACTAGGAAGATTTTAATTGTTTTTCATTTACATGTGCAGAGTGGGGAAAAGTAGCCAGTACCAGAGTATAGTAGTCACTTGTATGAGTGTATATTCTACTTTTATCTTATTTCTTTTTGATGAAAATTTTAGATCTCTCTCTGCACACACACACACACACACACACACACGTTTCCAAGTGTTATGTGTCTAATCATGAAATGTCTGAGTCTTAGGGTATGAATAAGGTCTGCCTGAAATTATAAAATTATGCCCCCAAATTTTTCTGCTTCTCTCTTTTTAAATTGCCATTAGCAACAGATAAAAATTCTCATTTATACGTCATAAAAAAAAAACCCCAGAACTTTGGTATTTAGAGAAATAAATTTTTTAAACATTTATTCATTTTTGAGAGACAGAGCACAAAAGGGGGAGAGGCAGAGAAAGAAAGAGACACAGAATCCAAAGCAGGCTCCAGGCTCTGATCTGTCAGCACAGAGCATAACATGGGGCTCAAACTCGCAAGCTATTGGATCAGACGCTTAACCAACTGAGCCACCCGGGCACCCCACGTATTTAGAGAATTTTAAAATAAGTCTTGCTAATTGATGGCTGTGAAATATTACTCTGTTGTTTTCAATTCCATTTACCTAATTACTATTTTAATTAACCATCTTTTCTGATATTTACTGCTCTTTATACATTCAGGATATTAAACCTTTTTTTTTTTCTTTTTTTTGGCATGCCCTTCCAAAGCAAATATTTTGCATCAGGCAGTGCCAGCAAAGTCATCAGAGAAGGAGGTGGCCTTTAAGCTAAATATTACAGGAGGAGTAGGACTGTGAAAAGAAATAGAATGCATATATATATGGACATTCTTGGCTGCACAAAATGTATCCAGTGTGCTTGTGGTACATAGTCAGGCGATAGTCTGGTATAGCTTGAATGCAGCAGGCACAGCGCGATGGGGTGATTTATGAGGAATTCTGACTCACTTTGCAAGATCCAAAAACTAAGTGGCCATCTTTAGCTTTTATGAAAACAGAGTAGAAAGAGATCTTAACAGATCTTAAGCAACTTCAGTTTGCAGATCAGGTAATGAGGCCTAGGAAAAGCAAAGTACTACATGGCCACCATGCATGTATTATGCACCTAATGGGATTGAGATATGCAGGCGACAATCTATATCTTCATCCCAGACTTCTCACATGAGCTCCAATCCTGTGTATCTATTAGAAATCTTCACCTGGAGGAAGATATGTATTAGTACAAATCCCCTACTAATCTGTACCACCCAACATGAACCCTCCCTATCCAGAATGTATAAACCCATTCAATCCTCATTCTTGGAAGGCCACCGTCTCAGAAGGAGGTCACAGTGGGAGAGTGGTGAGATCATGGTCCCTGGAGTCACACAACTCCTGGCGAGATCTCCTCAGCCTTCTACTAATTGTGGACTATGGGAATGATATTTAACTTCTCTGACTCTCAGCCTTCCTTATTATTTTTATACTCCAAAATAGATGTCTATTAGAAAGGTAATTGGGACATATCTTGCAGTTAAAACTTCTGTCTTCAGAAAATGCCATTATAAATTTAATGAAAATATGTTGAAAGTTATTATTGTCACATTACATGCAAACAAAAATAGTAAACTCTCAAGGAGTCCTGAAAAAATAAAATCACATGCAAAACAATGTTAGGTTGCAATGCATTATACAAATTTTATGACATTATATACAGAAGATTAGAAAGACCACCTCAAAATGTCTGGTTTGTGTCATCATGGGTCATTTTTTAAATATAATTGATTGTCAAATTGGCTTCCATACAACACCCAGTTCTCATCCCAACAAGTGCTCTCCTCAATGCCCATCACCCACTTTCCCCTCCACCCCACCTTACATCATCCCTCAGTTTGTTCTCTGTATTTAAGAGTCTCTTATTGTTTGCCTCCCTCCTTCTCTGTAACTTTTTTCCCCTTTCCCTCCACCATGGTCTTCTGTTAAGTTTCTCAAGATCCACATATGAGTGAAAGCATATGATATCTGTCCTTCTCTGACTGACATTTTTCACTTAGCATAATACCCTCCAGTTCCATCCACGTTGCTGCAAATGGCCAGATTTCATTCTTTCTCATTGGCAAGTAGCATTCCATTGTATATCTAAACCACTTATTCTTTATCCATTCATCAGTTGATGGATATTTAGGCTTTTTCCATAACTTGGCTATTGTTGAAAGTGCTGCTATAAACATTGAGATACATGTGCCCTATGCATCAGCACTCTTGTATCCGTGGGCAAATTCCTAGCAGTGCTATTGCTGGGTCATAGGGGAGCTCTATTTCTAATTTTTTGAGGAACCTCGGAACTGTTTTCCAGAGCTTCTGCACCAGTTTGCATTCCCACCAACAGTGCAAGAGGGTTCTTGTTTCTCCACATCCTCGCCAAAATCAATAGTCTCCTGATTTGTTCATTTTAGCCACTCTGACTGGTGTGAGGTGGTATCTCAGTGTGGTTTTGATTTGCATTTCCCTATGATGAGTGACGCTGAACATCTTTTCATGTGTCTGTTGGCCATCTGGATGTCTTCTTTGTAAAAGTGTCTATTCACGTCTTCTGCCCATTAATTCACTGGATTATTTGCTTTTCGGGTGTGGAGTTTGGTCATTTCTTTATAGATTTTGGAAACTGGCCCTTTATCCAATGTCATTTGCAAATATCTTTTCCCATTCAATCAGTTGCCTTTTAGTTTTGTTGATTTTTTCCCCTTGCAGTGTAGAAGGTTTTTATCTTGATGAGATCCCAAGAGTTCATTTTTGCTTTTAATTCTCTTACCTTTGGAGATGTGTCAAGTAAGGAATTGCTGCGGCTGAGGTCAAGAGGTTGTTGCCTGTTTTCTCCTCTAGGGTTTTGATGGTTTCCTGTCTCACATTTAGGTCCATTTTGAGTTTATTTTGGTGTATGGTGTGAGAAAATGATCTAGTTTCATTCTTCTGCATGTTTGCTGTCCAGTGGTCCCAGCACCATTTGTTAAAGAGACTGTCTTTTTTTTCCATTGGATGCTCTTTCCTGCTTTGTGAAAGATTATTTGGCCATACATTTATGGGTCCAATTCTGGGTTCTCTATGCTATTCCATTGGTCTATGTGTCTGTTTTCATGCCAATACCATACTGACTGGATGATTATGGCTTTGTAGTAGAGGCTAAAATCTGGGATGGTGATGCCTTCCACTTTGCTTTTTTTTTTCAATATTACTTTGGCTTTTTGGGATATTTTGATATTCAATACAAATTTTAGGATTGTTCTAGCTTTGAGAAGAAAGATGATGCAATTTTTATTGGGATTGCATTAAATGTGTAGACTGCTTTTCGTAGTATTGACAATTTAACAATATTTATTCTTTCAGTTCATGAGCATGGAATTCTTTTCCATTTCTTTGTGTCTTCTTCCATTTTTTTCATAATCTTTCTGTACATTTCAGCATACAGGGCTTTTACATGTTGGGTTAGGTTTATTCCTGGGTATTTCATAGTTCCTGGTTGGTTTCTTTAATTCTCTTTCTGGTGCCTCATTATTAGTGTACAAAAATGCAACTAATTTCTGTACATTGTGTACCTTGCGACTTTGCTGAATTTATGTATCAGTTCTAGCAGACTTTTGGTGGTGTTTGTTGGGTTTTCCTTGTCGAGTATCATGTTGCCTGTGAAAAGCAAAAAGTTTCACTTCTTCTTTGCCAATTTTGATGCCATTTATTTCAGTTGGTTTTCTGATTGCTGATGCTAGGACTTCCAGCACTATATTAAACAACAGTGGTGAGAGTGGACACCCCTGTCGTGTTCCTAATCTCAGGGGAAAGCTCTCAGTTTTTCCCTGTTGAGGATGATACTAACTATGGGTTTTTCATAAAAATGGATTTTATGATGTTAAAATGTGTTCCTACTATCCCAACTTTCTTAAGGGTTTTTATTAAGAAAGGATGCTGTATTTTGTCAAATGCTTTTTCTGCATCTATTGACAGAACCATATAATTCTTATCCTTTCTTTTATTAATGTGATGTATCACATTGATTGATTTGCAAATATTGGACCAGCCCTGCAACCCAAGAATGAATCCCACTTGATCATGGTGAATAATTATTTTTATTTGATGTTGAATTCAATTTGCTAGCATTTTGTTGAGAATTTTTGCATGCATGGTCATCAGAGATATTGGCCTATAATTCTCCTTTTCTGTGGGGTATCTGCCTGGTTTGGGAATCAAGGTAATGCTGGCTTCATAGAATGAGTCTGTAAGTTTTCTTTCCATTTATATTTTTTGGAACAGATTGAAAATGATAGGTATTAACTCTGCTTTAAATGTCTGATAGAATTCCTCAGGGAAGCCATCTGGTCCGCAACTCTTATTTGTTGGGAGATTTTTGATAAGTCATTCCATTTCTTCACTAGTTATGGGTCTTTTCAAATTTTCTATTTCTTCCTGTTTGAGTTTTTGTAGTGTGCAGCTGTTTAGGAATTTGTCCATTTCTTATAGGTTGTCCTGTTTCCTGGCATATAATTTTTCATAGCATTCCCTGATAATTGCTTGTATTTCTGAGGGATTGATTGTAATAAATCAATTTTCATTCGCGAATTAATCTATTTGGGTCTTCTCTGTTTTCTTTTTGAGAACACTGGCTAGAGGTTTATCAATTTTGTTTATTTTTTCAAAAAAAAAAAAACCAGCTCTTAGTTTCATTGATCTGTTCTACTATTTTTTTGGACTCTATATTGTTTATTTCTGCTCTGATATTTATTATTTCTCTTCTGCTGTTTTTGGTGTTTCTTTGCTGTTCTGCTTCTAGTTCCTTTAGGTGTGCTGTGGGATTTTGTATTTGAGATTTTTCTTGTTTCTTGAGATAGGTCTGGATTGCAATGTATTTTCTTCTTACGATTGCCTTTGCTGCATTCCAAAGGTTTTGGTTTGTCGCATTCTTGTTTTCATTTGTTTCCATGTGTTTTTTAAATTTGTTTTCTAATTGCCTGGTTGACATAGTCATTCTTTACTAGGATGTTCTTTAACCTCCATCCTTTTGGAGGTTTTCCAGAATTTTTCCTGCGGTTGATTTCAAGTTTTATAGCATTGTGATCTGAAAGTGTGCATGATATGATCTCAGTTCTTTTATATTTATTGAGGGCTGCTTTGTGACCCAGTATGTGATCTGTCTTGGAGAATGTTCCATGCGCATCGAGAAAAAGGTATATTCTGCTGCTTTAGGATGTAGAGTTCTAAATACATATGTCAGACCTATCTGGTCCAGTGTATCATTCAGGGCCATTGTTTCATTACTGATTTTCTTTCTAGATGATCTGTCCATTGCTGTAAGTGAAGTATAATACAGCCTTCCTCATTTTGAAGCACCAGTGTTAGGAGCCTAGTGAAGCACTTTAGGAATTGCCAGTTCCCTTCCAACTTTGCCTCTTCTATTTAAAAGAGGTGTCCTGGACATGAAACGAAAAGCTCTACTATCAAAAGAAATACTTGAAAATGTAACAGCATAAAAGAATATGCATACAAATTCATTACACACCCACATGATTTTCTGTGCCAATTTATTATGATATAATTCGCTCTATGATAGAGCCCTGGAGAAAGAATGTCATTACATCATTTCCACTTAGTTGAATGATCTTCTAGTTGAGTCTCAGGGGAAGAAAGTCTCCTTTTATCCTTCTATTTCCATGATTTTCAGTTGTCTCACTTTCACTTCTAGATTAACAACAGAGAAGTCTATAAACTTCCATCTTGAGGCACAGATGGTGACAAGGAAGCACTAGGGGTGATATTGACTTGGCTAGAAAGTACACTGAAATGAGAGTCAAGAGGTCCTACCATGAAGGAACTTTGGAGAGGTCTCTCCCTTGGCACCAGTCTCATCCATTAAACAAGATAAAAATACTGAGTTATTCCAGCCACTCAGTAGTGTTTAGGATGTTAACCCTCAGAATTCCAGGAAAAAATCTTCATCACCTTCTGGTACAAAATACCCATTTGATGCTTTTTTAATTAAGTCACTTTATGAATAATTCACAGAAGTAAATTTAAAAGGATAATGAATAACTAAATCTGAAAATTTAGCAAGAATTTAAACATATAAAACCAAAATTTTATTCCTCATTTCTCTAGCTTTGAAAGTATGTATACTCAAAAAGGGCATCCTCCTTTGAAGCAGCTCACTCCTTTATCAATTCTCATCCCTGAGCTTGGAATATATCCATCGTAGGTATTGATTTTTCACTTCTTCCTCACTTATATCCCGAGAGAGTTCTGTTTTATCATTACTTCTACTTCTTCTTATATAATCAAAACAGAAAAATTTCAAAACATTCACAACACATAATTTTGTTGAAGGGAGGATATCCATTTTCTTTTCTTCATAATTGCAAGACATTTTCATTTTAATTTATTTTTTATTTTTTTAAATAGTTTATTATAAAGTTGGTTTCCATATAACACCCGGTGCTCATCCCCACAAGTGCCCTCCTCCTTGCCCATCTCTCCCCTCCCCCCCCACACCCATCAGTTCTTAGTTTGTTCTCAGCATTCAAGAGTCTCTCATGGTTTGCCTATCTCCCTCTCTCCCACTATTTCCCCCCTTCTTCTCCGCCATGCCTTCCATTAAGTTCCTCCTAATCCTCCTATACGTGCAAACATATGGTATCTGTCCTTTTCTGCCTGACTTATTTCGCTCAATGCAATCCCAATCAAAATTGCACCAGCATACTTCTCAAAACTAGAAAAAACTATCCTAAAATTTGTATGGAACTCCAAAAGACCCCGAATAGCCAAAGTAATATTGAAGAAGAAAACCAAAACAGGAGGCATCACAGTCTCAGACTTTAGCCTCTACTACAAAGCTGTCATCATCAAGGCAGTATGGCATTGGCACAAAAACAGACACATAGACCAATGGAACAGAATTGAGAACTGGGAATTGGACGCAAAAGTGTACAGCCAACTAATCTTTGACAAAGCAGGAAAGAGTATCCGATGGAAAAAAGACAGCCTCTTTAAGAGATGGTGCTGAGAACACTGGACAGCAAAATGCAGACGAATGAAACTAGATCATTTTCTCACACCATACACAAAAATAAACTCAAAATGGATAAAGGACCTGAACGTGAGACAGGAAACCATCAAAACCCTAGAGGAGAAAGCAGGAAGTAACCTCATTGACCTCCACCGCAGCAATTTCTTACTTGACACATCCCCAAAAGCAAAAGAATCAAGAACAAAAATAAACTATTGGGACCTCATCAAGATTAAAAGCTTCTGCACGGCAAAGGAAACAATCCATAAAACTAATAGGCAACCGATGAAATGGGAAAAGATAGTTGCAAATGACATATCAGATAAAGGGTTAATATCCAAAATCTATAATGAACTCACCAAACTCCACACCTGAAAAACAAACAACCCAGTGAAGAAATGGGCAGAAGTTATGAACAGACACTTCTCCAAAGAGGACATCCCGATGGCCCACAGACACATGAAACGATGCTCAGCATCCCTCCTCATCAGGTAAAGACAGATCAAAACCACACTGAGATACCACCTCATGCCAGTCAGAGTGGCTAAAATGAGCAAATCAGAGGACTCTAGATGCTGGCAAGGATGCGGAGAAACGGGCACCCTCCTACCCTGTTGGTGGGAATGTAAACTGGTGCAGCCCCTCTGGAAAACAGTGTGGAGGTTCCTCAAAAAGTTAACACTAGAACTCCCCTATGAACCAGCAATAGCACTGCTAGGAATTTACCCAAGGGATACAGGAGTGCTGATGCCTAGGAGCACATGTACTCCAATGTTCATAGCTGCACTTTCCACAATAGCCAAAACATGGAAAGAGCCTAAGTGTCCATCAAGGGACAAATGGATCAAGAAGATGTGGTTTATCTATCTGATGGAATACTGCATGGCAATGAGAAAGAATGAAATCTGGCCATGTGTAGCAACATGGATGGACCTTGAGGGTGTTATGCTGAGCGAAATAAGTCAGGCAGAGAAGGACAAATACCATATGTTTGAACGTATAGGAGGATTAGGAGGAACTTAATGGAGGACTGTGGGTGAGACGAAGGGGGGAAATAGTTGGGGGGAGAGAGAGAGAAGCAAATCATGAGAGACTCTTGAATGTTGAGTACAATCTGAGGACTGATGGGTGTGGGGAGGAGGGGGGAGATGGGCATGGAGGAGGGCACTTGTGGGGATGAGCACTGGGTGTTATATGGAAACCAACTTGACAATAAACTATTTGTGAAAAAAAAAGAGATCTGAAAGCAAAATGCAACAGGTGATTCTGAATTAGAATGATGTTTTGCTATAAAAGATATTGTTGAAAAACTGGTAAAAATTTATTGATTCCTGAGTTTAGATGGTAGTAGTATATCATCAATTTTAGTTTTCTGATTTTGTTATTTGTATTGTGTTTATGTAGGAAAATGTCTTTGTTTGTGGGAAATGTATACAAAAGATGTTTGCGGTTATATTCATTTTTTTACTGCTGTAGCATATTGCCATGAATTAAACACCTTAAAACAACACCTCTTTATTAACTTTCTGTTTTATAGCTCAATAGTATGGGAGGACTTCGCTAGTTTCCTGTTTAGGGTCTCATGAGAATAAAATAAAGGTGTTGACTGTCCTAGCCTCTTATCTGGAAGATCAGGGGGAAGAATTCCTTTCCAACTTCATTCACGTGGTTAGCAGAACTCAATTCCTTGAAGTGGTAGGATTCATGTCCCCATATCCTTGCTGACTTTTCCCTGCTGGCTTTTGAAAGGGCATTGCTCTCAGCTCCTTTCTCTGATATCCTTGCACTTGGTTCCTGTCATTTTCAAAGCCAGCAATGGTAATACATCCAAGTGTTATCATGCTTTGAATTTCTATGACTTTAACTTGTTAACGGACATATAAATCTTTCTCCTTTTAAAGGGAGTGATTAGGGGCACATGTCGGGTGGAGGCTCAGTGGGTTAAATGACTCACTGTTGATTTTGGCTCAGGTTATGATCTCAGGGTCAGGAGATCCAAGCTGAGTGTGGAGCCTTCTTGGGAACCTCTTTCTCTGTCTCTCTCTCCAATAAATAAATAAATAAATAAATAAATAAATAAATAAATGGCTTGTATGATTAGATTAGTCCCACGTGTATAATCTGCTTTTTGCCATATAATGGTAACATCATGGTAGGAGTAACTCCAGGAGGTGAAAGTCATAAAGGCCATCTTAAAATTCTGCCTACCATACGGTAGATGGAGCATCAGACTTGAAACTTACTTTCAGATAATTCAGGGAAAAAATTCTTTACATTGTCTTTACAATTTTCCATAGCTTCTTGATTTTTCTTTAAAAGCGAAAAATTTAAAGTAAACATAAAAATTTATACGGTGTAGTTCTGGTTCCAAGTAAGATGGAATACATACATTTTAACTCTCTTTAGTACTAAACACAGATGTGAAAAAGAGACAGAATGCACAGTACAGTTATTTGGGGTTTCCATAACATAATAAAACTAATATTTAGTGCGCAGTATACAAACCAAAATTACTCAGCATATAAGAAATAATGAAATTCTCAAAAGCATGGAAATAGGCGATCAACAGGCACTAATGATGAGATGACAGATGCTGTAAATATTTGATACACTTTAAAACAGCTATTATAGCAAATGTTCAAAAGAATCGTCACTCTTAAAAAACTAATTAAAACCAAGGGCACCTGAGTGGTTGAGTCAGTTAGGCATCCGACTCTTGATCTCATTTCAGGTCGTGATCTCACAGCTCATGAGTTCAAGCCCCGCATGGGGCTCTGTGCTGATGGCATGAAGCCTGCTTGAGATTCTGTCTCTTCTCTCTCAAAATAAATAAATTTAAAAACACTAAAACTGAAATTATAAGTAAACAAATAGAAGGTATAAAAAATAATTTAATTCTTTAGAGCAAAGAAAGAGATGTTTTCCTAGAGCCTCCAGAAAGGAATACAGCTCTGCCAATGTCTTTATTTTTGGCAAATGAGACCTATTTGGCTTCTGACCTAGATGATTCTTAGATAAGATAAAACCTTTATATTTAAAGTAACATACTAAACTTGTGGTAATGCTTTATAGCAGAAACAGAAAACAAATACAGAAGAGGAAGAAATTTGACCCAAATCATTTTACAACAACCAAACCAGAGAAATGTAGTACAGATGAAGAAAACTAAGACTAGTATCCATCATGTTACCAGATTAAATCAATCTCTCTCTCTCTCTCTCTCTCTCCCGAGTGGGGTTTATTCCAAGAATGAAAAGCTAATTCAATATTTGAAAGTAAAGTAATTCACCACATTAAGAATCTAAAGAAGAAAAACTGTCTGAGCATAGCCACAGCTGCAGAGAAGTCTTTTGACAAAATATTAATTATAAAAAATCTCAATTAACTGTAAGTAGAAGTTAACTTCCACAACCTTATAAAGGGCTTCTAGAAAAACATCCAGGCAACATATTTCGTGGTGAGGGACTGAATATTTTCTCTAAGTCTGAGAACAAGGCAAGCATATCCACTCTCATCAGTCACCTTCAACATCATAATGGAAGTCTTATCCAGTCCAATAGAAAAAAAAAGGCATACAGTTTGGAATGTAAAAATAAAATTGTACTATGTATCATTGTGTCAACTATACTTCAATAAATAAACAAAATAAATTTTCCCTATTTGTGGATGACATTATTGTCTATGTAAGAAATCCCGAGAAGCAGACATTTAAAAAGAAGAAATAAAACCAAGACAACTAGAAATGCATGACCAAATATATGAAATTTAACACATACCTCAAAACTTACAGAAAAATTAACTCAAAATGAAACAGATATGTAAATGTATTAAATGTAAATGTAAAGCAAAAATATATAAATTCTGGAAGAAACCATAAGAGACATTTGTGTGATCTTGACTTTGACAATGAATTTTCAAGTATGACAACAAAAGAAAAGTTTTCAGGTATGACATCCATAAAATAAAAAAATGATAAATGGAACTTTAACAAAGTGAAAATCTTTTACTCTGTAGAAGACCTGTTAAAAGAGTAAAAAGACAGCCACACTGGGAGAAAATATTTTCAGATTACATATTTTATAAAACACATATCCTGAACATTTTAAAAAACTGTTAAAGCTCACCAAAAGAAAAAAAAAAACTAAATTAAGAAATTATCAAAATATCTAAACAGTTAACAAAAAAAGATATCCAAATGGTACCTAAGCACATGTGAAAATGTATTTGATATTGTTAGCCATTAGAGAAGTCCATGTTAAAACCACAATGAGATACTAGTGTACACCTATTAGGATGGATAAAATTGAAAAAACTCCACAAATGCAAATACTTGTGAGGATGTCTAACAGGAGGAATTCTCATGCATTGCTTGTGGAAATGTAAATGATACAGTTACTTTGGAAAACATACCCAAAGTTTAATATAAAGTTAATCATATGTACACTTACATATGACCCAGGAATCTCAGTTGTATGTATTTGTCCAAGTGAATTTCAAGTGTATATTCACACAAAAACCTGTACACAAAATGTTCATTATAGTATTATTCATAGTCACCAAAATCTGAAAACAATCTGGATGTTCCTCAACAAATGAATATATAAATAAACCTTGGTACATTAATAAAATGGAATACTACTAAGCAATGAGAAGAAACAAACTCTTGTTTTATTAATAAATTTGAAGCATTATGTTTTGTGAATAAAATCAGATCTTAATGGCTGCATATGGGGGATACCTGGGTGGCTCAGTCGGTTAAGGTCCAACTCTTGATTTCAGCTCAGGTCATGATCTCGTGGTTTGTGAGTTCGAACCCCGCATCTGGCTCCATGCTGACAGCTTGGAGCCTGCTTGGGATCCTCTCCCTCCCTCTCTCTGCCCCTCCCCCATTATCTCACTCTCTCTCTCTCTCTCTTTGTCTCTCTTTCTTTCAAACATAAATAAACATTTAGTTTAAAAAAGGCTACATATAATATGATCACAGTTATATAACATTCTGGAAAAGGCAAAACTATAGAATCAGAATCAGTTCAGTGGCTCCCAGGGGTTGGGGGTGATGGAGGTGACTGACAACAGAGTCTGCACAAGAGAAGTTTTAGGGTGGTAACTCTTTTATATGTTACTGTTGTAGTTAATGTACATGTTAAAACCCATGGAACATACACTGCCACCAAAGATGACTCTTTCCCTATGCCAATAGTTTTCAACTGGAAGCAATCTTGCCCACCAGAGGTTATTTAGCAATGTCTGCAGACATTTTTCATTCCCACACTGTGGTGGTGGGTGCTACTGGCATCCAGTGGGTAGAGAACAGGAATACTGATAAACACCCAACAATTCACAGGACAGCTATCCAAACAAAGAATGATCAAGACTAAAATGTCAATAATGCCAAAATTGGGAAACCTTGATATATATATGGGCAAATTTTAAAATCAACCAGACTGTAAGAAGAAACTAGGATGGAATACACACTAACAAATGCATTTAACTGTATTATAAATGTGTCTTAGTCCATTTGAGCTATTATAATAAAATACTACAGACTGGGTAGCTTATAAAGGACAGAAATTTATTTTTCACCTTTCTAGAGGCTTGAACCAAAGTGCCAGCATCTTCAGGTTCTGACGAAGGCTATTTCCTGGGTTGCAGACTGCTGATTTCTCAGTGTGTCCTCTCATGGTGGAAGGTACTAGGGAACTCCCTGAAGTCTCTTTTATAAGAACACAAATCTCATTCATGAGTGTTCCACCCTCATGATCTAAGCACCTCTCGAAGGCCCTACTTCCTAATAACATCAAATTGGGCATTAGGATTTCAACATATAAATTTGGTGGTGATGGGGACACAAAAATTCAGACCATAGCAAAATGTATGCCATCACTGCACTTAAAGAGGATGAAAATAATGGAGCTGACCTAAGTAACTTTGGAAAACAGTGTTTTGACTGGATACTGCAAAGCTAAAGACAAAACGAACTATACTCTAGTGGGTATATTTGTTTCTCAAAGAATATGATATAGCAATTTATTACATGTATAGCAGTACATTGCATGCCTATGAGGGTTGAACAAATAAGTTAATATAGATAATGGGAGACAAGTTTCTCACTGCCAGAGAAAGAAGTTGCACAGAAGAAAAGTTTTAGAGTTAACGATATCAATATTAATGTGTGTGTGTGTGTGTGTGTGTGTGTGTGTGTGTGTACATGGAGTAGTGTAGATCTATTTACTAGCTCTGTCCACTAAGAGAGCCTAGACACAATGTTTCTCCCTTAACAATGAACACATGCAGGGCCAAGAACTTGGTTTCTAAATACCATTTTCTAATAAAAGGAATCAGGACTCTTTAGAGAAATAGCTGATCCTAGGGACAGAGCAAGGAAAATACAAGATTAACCTGGAACATCTTATATACCAGAAAGTAAGGATGTGATTTAAAAACAAATGCAAGTGTATTCATTTTCTATTGCTACATAACAACCACCAAGTTAGTGGCTTAAAACAAAAGTCCAGATGGACTCAAGTGGGTTCTTTGCTTACAGTCTCAAAAAAAAAAAAAAAAAAAAAAAACCAGCAGAAATAGAGGGCCAACCATCTTGGGCTTTTATCTGGAGACGCTGAGAAAGAACGTGCTTTCAGGCTCATTCAAGTTGTTAGCACAATTCAGTTCCATACAGATGTAGGACTGAGGTCTCTGTTTTCTTGCTTCTTGTCAGTTGCAGGTTGTTTTCAGCTTCTAGAGACTCCCTATATCCCTTCACTTCTGGCCACCACCATTTACAAAACCAGCAATGATAAATTAAATCTATCTCATGCTTTGAATATCCCTAACTTTCTCCTCTCCTTTTCTTTTCTGCCTTCCTCTTCTGCCACCAGCTGGAGAAGGCTCTATGCTGTGATTATTTTACACCAACCAGGATAATCCAGGAAAATTTGTATAAAATGTCTAGTTTAGTTAATAGTGTTGACTGTTGATTTCTTAATTTTAATAGATGAAATATGTTAATATTACGGTAATCTGTGTTAAAAGTATACAGGAACTCTCTCTTTACCATCTTTGTAACTCTTCTGCAAAATATTCCAAAATAAAAAGTTTTTTTAATGTTGTTATCAGTTTACTTAATTCTCGTGAGATCTTATGAAAAAAGTAAGATAAAAGCTTTTATTCGATTTACATTTAATGAGGCTTCTCCCTAATTTTTTTATTTGCTGTATACTATTTCTTTCAATATGTGTCTAATAATGAATTGAGCCAATCCTCTACTCATGCGTATTTGTGTTGCTTTCAAGTTTTAGTATTATCATTATTGTTCTAATTGACATTCATAAACAAACCTCCCGTTTATAAAAATTGTGCTTATACATTATTCCCACCAACATGTGCTAGTCCTATTTACTGACACCCAAATACAGAATCTTATCAGTCTTTCTAATCTTTTCTGATTTTATAGGAAAAGGAAGGGTTTATTTTGTTTTCATTTGAATTTCTTTCACTATTGAGTTTCTGTTTGTTTATTTGCCCTTTATGTTTCCCTTACTGTAAATTTCCCATTCATATTCTTAGTTCTGACAGTGAAAATAATAAGATGGAGTCACCATTGCTAAGAGAATATTTTAAAATGGGGCCAGCCGGGAAGATATTCAGGAGGTGGGGCTTATGCACATCTTCTGTCTCAAATTCTCAGAATTTTTCTCAACTCATCTAAAAGACAAGGCATCTCCTATATGTTAAAATGGACATAAGTGGACTTTCTGCCTAACAATAGCCCTAGCAACCAATCATACATAGATTAGTGTAACTGTAACAATACCAGCACCAATTGCATTTTCTTCAAAACAACTTATATAAATCCCCTCATTCTTCTTTAAAAACTCTACCCTTCTTTGTCTCTCTGGAGAATGCTTTTGATTTTGGTCATATTTGTGTTTCCTGGATTGCAATACCTAAGACTGCAAATAAGGATATATATTATATTTTGCAGCTACCATTTTTGTCCTTTGTTGGTTGGCAGTCCATTTTGCTATTGAGTTATAAGACCTACTCAAATATTAAGGCTAATTCCAAATCTGTAATACATGTTGTAAATATTGCATTGCATTATTTGTATTTTAACATGCTTTATAATATTATATTGTTTTAAGGCATTGATAATAATCTTCATGGAATTTTCTGATTTCAGTAATACACGAACATAGCAGAAAAATAAAAGAAAATAATTGAACATATTAATAGTAAAAACATTCCAACACTGGGGGTCATAACAACTTTTCTAATATTCTAAGGTGAAAGCCATTGAATTGGCACTGAAAATACAACATGACATAGCTGTTAAAAACCATGACTTTAAATTTAGGCAAACTGGATTAAACTCTTACCTTGCACACAAAGGGTAAGGAAAAATTCTTCTCTACCTGTCAAGTTCTTCCAGGTGGACTAAGAGTTAAATTTACATAAGACAAATAAACAGAAAAAAAACACAAAGTTTCATTATGTGTGCACAGAACTCCAATAATGAAATTGTCACCTAAGGAAATTACCAAGGCAAGCAGTTTTTATACCTTTTAGACAAATAATCTGTGAGGAATGGACAAGAAAAAGAAAACTTTGGGAACTTCAATTAGTAAGGGATTCTAAACAGAATTTGGGCTCAGGTAGTTAATTAGTAAAAAGTAACAAGGGTTGTTTATACAGCCTTCTTCTCAGTTTTAAATTTCTCATCTCTGGTGATAAATATGTCTCCTTGCCTCCTGGTACAGGAAGAACACCTTTCACAAGGGATATTTATTTCCTGCTTTCAGGGTGGACAGAAGAAGGTCTGAGACTTCCTACATAGGCCATCTCTTTAGTAACTTTTATTTAAAGTAATCAATATGCAGGGGAACATGGCTGGCTCACTTGGTAGAGCATGTGACTCTTGATCTCAGGATTGTGAGTTCAAGCAAGCCACATACTGGGTGTAGAGATTACTTAAAAATAAAATCTAATGTAAAATAATCAATATACTGAAGTGGCAAATTTTGAGGAAGCCAATCCTTGGCCCCTACACACAATTCACTTAACTTTTTTGTCCCTCAGGTATCCTATTTGTAAAAAGTAATTCTGATATATTTCAAATGGTTATTGTTAAGATTCACTTGGGGGCAACTGAGAGGCTCAGTAGGTTAAGCATCCGACTTCGGCTCAGGTTGTGATCTCATGGTTCTTGGGTTCAAGCACCACGTTGGGCTTTCTGCTGTCAGTGCAGAGCCTGTTTCAGATTCTCTCTCTCTCTCTCTCTCTCTCCCTCTCTCTCTCTCTCTCTCTCTCTTTCCGCCCCTTCACTCATTAGCTCTCTTTCAAAAAAATAAATAAGCAAGGGGTGCCTGGGTGGCTCAGTTGCTTTGGTGTCTGACTTTGGCTCAGGTCATGATCTCATGGTTCTTGGATTTGAGCCCTGTGACAGGCTCTGTGCTGACGGCTCAGAGCCTGGACCCTGCTTTAGATTCTGTGTCTCCCTCTCCCTCTGCCACTCCCCCACTTGTGCTCCGTCTCTGTCTCTCAACAATAATAAATAAACGTTAAAAATTTTGAAAAAAAAAACATTAAAAAAACATTCATTTATTCAAGAAATTTATTGAGTGCCTACCAATTACTATTTAAGGGTGATAGTTTTTTTTTTTTTTTTTTTAAGAAAGAGAACATGCATGCATGAGCAGGGGCAAGGGGCAGAGGGAGAGAGAATCTGAAGCAAGCTCCACACTCAGCCAGACATGGGGTTTGATCCCATGACCTCAGGATCATGACCTGAGTGAAAATCAAGAGTCAGATGCTCAGTCGACTGGGCCACCTAAGGCCAGTAGTTCTTGAGTGTGGCTGTCAGACTAGCAGTATCACCTAAGAACTTGTTAGAAGTGCAGATTCTACCGCCTCATTCCAGCCCAAATGAATCAAAATTCTGGGGGTGGGGCACAACCATTTGTGTTTCCAAGTCTAACAGTTGATTATGAGTGCGCTAAGGTTTGCTAACCACTGCTGTGGGCATGAGGGTCATAATGGATCCCAAAATAGAAGAAATAGATTGAAGGTGACAAATATGAAGCACTTGGTTCATGAGAACTTAATGAGGACAGACCTGAGAACCAATAAAATGGCATTGTGTACTTACTACCTTTTCACATGTTTTTGTAAGAAGAAAGTTTCCAAGCATATGTTCAGTCGCATAACAAGAACAGGAGCCAAATATCCAAGGAAAGTTTCTTTTAAAAAGTTTATCCCAAGATAGAAAGTGGTATGTTTCTGCCGTGATGGGGTGTTTGCTTAATATTTGTATTATATCGGTAGTAATGTACCTTATTAGGCACTAAATACTTAGTAGACTATAATAAAAAATATGTTTTTGTTTTAACTGGGCATAACATATGGGAAATAATGATGCTTTACACCGTATTTCGCTTTATAGATTGATCTGTAGGATACATATTGTGTGCGATAGAGTAAGGAATATAATCTTTTAGCTTGAGCTTAAATCCTGTGCCACTCTATAATTAACATAGCAGGTAAGTCTTCTGACCTGTGTTAAAAAACAAAATTGAACCTAATAAATATGAAGATAAAATTGGCTTTATTAAGCAGGAAAGTGGGACAAGGAAGTTATTAGCAAAAGAAAGGATCGTTTCAGACAACATCACCTGCCTTTAGGGGTAAAAGCAGAGGGTCTTACTAAGTAGATTACCTCATCTTTCTTTGGAGGATGGAGAGGGACTATGTGACAAACTGAGCAACCCCGGTGCCAAAAAAAGAAGCAAGGGATTTAAAAATCAGTTCAAGTTTATGATAATATGTAAAGGGAGTTTATCATTATCATTGAAACTATAATTAACCTCTGTGTAAATACATGAATTTTTTTTTACAAATAGTTTATTGTCAAGTTAGTTTCCATATAACACCCAGTGCTCATCCCCACAATGCCCTACTCCATGCCCATCACCCCTCCTCCCTCCCACTCCCATCAGTCCTCAGTTTGTTCTCAGCATTCAAAAGTCTCTCATGGTTTGCTTCTCTCCCTCTCCCCCACTATTTCCCCCCTTCTTCTCCCCCATGGTCCTCCGTTAAATTCCTCCTAATCCTCCTATACGTGCAAACATATGGTATTTGTCCTTCTCTGCCTGACTTATTTCGCTCAGCATAATACCCTCAGGGTCCATCCATGTTGCTACACATGGCCAGATTTCAAAGTTTCTCATTGCCATGTAGTATTCCATCGTATAGATAAACCACATCTTCTTGACCCATTCGTCCGTGGATGGACACTTAGGCTCTTTCCATGTTTTGGCTATTGTGGAGAGTGCTGCTATGAACATTGGGGCATATGTGCTCCTAGGCATCAGCACTCCTATATCCCTTGGGTAAATTCCTAGCAGTGCTTTTGCTGGGTCATAAGGGAGTTCTAGTGTTAATTTTTTTGAGGAACCTCCACACATTTTCCAGAGGGGCTGCACCAGTTTACATTCCCACCAACAGTGTAGGAGGTGCCCGTTTCTCCACATCCAGCATCTAGAGTCCTCTGATTTGCTCATTTTAGCCACTCTGACTGGCATGAGGTGGTATCTCAGTGTGGTGTTGATTTGTATTTTCCTGGTGAGGAGGGATGCTGAGTATTGTTTCGTGTGTCTGTTGGCCATCTGGATGTCCTCTTTGGAGAAGTGTCTGTTCATATCTTCTGCCCATTTCTTCCCTGGGTTGTTTGTTTTTCAGGTGTGGAGTTTGGTGAGTTCATTATAGATTTTGGATATTAACCCTTTATCTGTCTGATACGTCACTTGCAACTATCTTTTCCCATTCCGTTGGTTGCCTATTAGTTTTATGGATTGTTTCCTTTGCCATGCAGGAACTTTTAATCTTGATGAGGTCCCAATAGTTCATTTTTGCTCTTGATTCTTTTGCTTTTGGGGATGTGTCAAGTAAGAAATTGCTGCGGTGGAGGTCAATGAGGCTACTTCCTGCTTTCTCCTCTAGAGGTTTGATGGTTTCCTGTCTCACGTTCAGGTCCTTTATCCATTTTGAGTTTATTTTTGTGTATGGTGTGAGAAAATGATCTAGTTTCATTCTTCTGCATGTTGCTGTCCAGTGTTCTCAGCACCATCCCTTAAAGAGGCTGTGTTTTTTCCATTGGATACTTTTTCCTGCTTTGTCAATGATTAGTTGCCTGTACATTTTTGGGTCCAATTCTGAGTTCTCAATTCTGTTCCATTGGTCTATGTGTCTGTTTTTGTGCTTATACCATACTGCCTTGATGATGACAGCTTTGTAGTAGAGGCTAAAGTCTGGAGCAGTGATGCCTCCCGTTTTGGTTTTCTTCTACAACATTACTTTGGCTATTCGGGGTCTCTTGTGGTTCCATACAAATTTTTGGATAGTTTGTTCTAGTTTTGAGAAGTATGCTGGTGCAATTTTGATTGAAATTGCATTGAATGTGTAGAATGCTATAAGTAGTAATGACATATTAACTATATTTATTCTTCCTATCCATGAGCATAAAAAGTTTTTCCATTTCATTGTGTCTTCTTCAATTTCCTTCATAAGTTTTCTATAGTTTTCATCATACAGATCTCTTATATCCTTGGTTAGGTTTATTCCAAGGTAATTTATGGTTTTTTGTGCAATTGTGAATGGGATCAGTTTCTTGATTTCTCTTTCTGTTGCTTCATTGTTGGTGTATAAAAATGCAACCGATTTCTGTACGTTGATTTTGTACCCTGCAACTTTACTGAATTCTTGGATAGGATCTAGTAGGCTTCTGGTGGAGTCTGTCGGGATTTCTATGTAGAGTATCATGTCCTCTGTAAAAAGTGAAAGCTTGACTTATTCTTTGCCAATTCTGATGCCTTTTATTTCCTTTTGTTGTCTGATAATACTTGAATTTTTTTAAAAAAAATTTAAATTTATTTCTGAAAGAGAAAGACAGCGTGAGCAGGGGAGGGTTAGAGAGAGAGGGAGACATAGAATCTGAAACACGCTTCAGGCACTGAGCTAGCTGTCAGCACAGAGCACGACCTGGGGCTCAAACCCATGAACGGTGAGATCATGACCTGAGCAAAGTTGGACGCTTAACTGACTGAGCCACCCAAGCACCCCAATACCTGAAAATTTTAAGGGGACCAGGAAGGAGAGAGATCTTAATAGAAAAAGTATCTATTAAAGTAGAAAAAAAATTTGATGCCATTCACATCCTTAACAAGTTGCACTTTGACCTATTTTTCACAAATATATATATATGCAAGATACACATAAAGCAGTATAAATGGATACTGTTAATAATTTCTTATTAACAGTGCAGGCTTTGGCACCAAGCCTCCACATGCTCTCATACATTGTTGAACTGAGCCGAACAATCCAATACAACTCTTCCAAAAAAAAAATAGCACTGTTGATTCATCTCCACATTAAAAACGTTTATTAACTACACAATAATAGCTGTAGTTTTGCTTATACATATGGATCTCTAAAAATACCATTTATGAAGTACTTACTATGTACCAGGGCATTAATTGGATATTTGCCTTTAATCTTCACAACAGATCTTTGATGGATGCTCTGTCATTGTCTCAATTTTACAAATAGAGAAACTTAGGTATATAGTTTAAATAGCTTCCCTAAAGTCACACTGCTACTAAGTGCAGAGCTGAATTTGAATCCAGATCTGTTTGACACCACCACTTGTGCTCAGAGCCGATAAGCTATAGGCCTCCTAAAATATTGGTATCCTCCTGAGTTCTTTCACAGACATTTTTTTTATTCTGAAAATGAAAAGCTTTTGGTGTTTACTTTCCTATTGCTGTTGTAACAAATTATCACAAATTTAGTCACTTAAAATAACAGTATTCTCTTAGAATTCTGGAAGCCAGAACTCCAAATTTTAAGTTCTACAAGAATAAACTCAAGGTGTTGTCAGGTCTGATTTCTTTTAAAGGATCCAGGAGAGAATCCATTCCTTTCCTCTTCCAGCTTCTTTTGACTGCTGACATTCTTTGGCTTATGATTGTGTCACTATATTTTCTACTTCCATTATCACATTGCTTTTTCCTTTTCTGAAGTCAAATCTCCCTGTGCCTCTCTCTTATAAGGACACTTGCAATTACATTTAGAAGCCACTTGCATAATCCAATATAATCTCCCCATTGCAAAATCTTTAACTTAATCACATCAGCAGAATCCCTTTTACCATATAACGTAAAATTTACCCATTCCAAGGATTTAGAAACTGGATATCTTTGGTGAACAACATTTAATCTACCACGATGTTCAAATGATCTTATAATTTACACTCTCATATAAACATTGACTCTCAAAACTGTGTCTCTACCATATATATTTCTTTTGAGCTCCATGTTATTTTATTCAACTTACTTTTGGACTTCACCACCTATATTCTCTGCCTTGAACTAAATGTCTTCTCTTTCAATTTTCTCTCCATATCCAAAATCTCTCTCTTGGATCTTTATCTAAATTAATGTAGAAATGGGAAAAAAAATTCCATGCTCATGGGTTAGAAGAACAAATATTCTTAAAATGTCTACACTACTCAAAGGTATTTAAAGATTTAATGCAATCCCTATGAAAATACTGGCACAAAAATAGCCATATAGATCAATAGAATAAGATAGAGAACCCATAAATAAACCACAATTATATGACCAATTAATCTTTGACAAAGCAGGAATGAATATCCGACAGGAAAAAAAGCAGTCCTTTCAATAAATGGTGCTGGGAAAACTAGACATCTACATGCAAAAGAATTAACCTTGACTACTTTCTAACAACATACACAAAAATTCAAAATGGATTAAAGACCTAAAATTGAGATGTGAAATAAAAATCCTAAAAGATAGTGCAGGTCATAATTTCTGATGACATTGGCTCTAGCAACATATTTCTAGATATGTCTCCTTAGGCAAGAGAAATAAAGCAAAAATAAACTATTGGTATTACATCAACATTAAAATCTTCTGCACAGTGAAAGAAAAAACTAGAAGGCAACCTACTAAATGGGAGAAGATATTTACCAATGGCATATCTGATAAAGGGTTAGTATTCTAAATATATAAAGAACTTACACAACTAAACACCCAAAAAACAAATAATCCAATTCAAAATGGGCAGAAAACATGAACAGACATTACTCCAAAGAAGACATAGAGATGGCCAATAGACACATGCAAAGATGTTTAACGTCATTCACCATCAAGGGAATTCAAACCAAAACTACAATGAGATATCACCTCACACCTGTCAGAATGGCTAAAATCAAAAACAAAGAAACAAGTGTTGACAATGATGTGGGAAAAAAAGGAACCCTCTTACCCTGTTGGTGGGAATGTAAACTGTGCCACCACTGTGGAAAGCAGTACAGAGGTTCCTCAAAAAGTTAATAATAGAACTACCCTATGATCCAGTAATCACACTACTGGCTATTTACACAAAAAATACAAAAACACTAATTCAAAGGGATACATGAGCCCCTATGTTTATAGAAGCATTATTTACAATAGCCAAATCATGGAAGCAGCCCATGTGTTCATCAATAGACGAATGGATAAAGGAGTAATATATATATTGGAATATTATTCAGCCACAGAGAAGAACGAAATCTGGTCCTTTACAATGTCATGGATGGAGCTAGAGTGTAATGTTAAGCAAAATAAGTCAGTCAGAGAAAGACAAATACCATATGATTTCACTCATGTGTGGAATTTAAAGGGAAAAAAAGGAGCAAACTAGAAAGGAGAGAGAAAAAAACAAGAAAGACTCTTTTTTTGTTTTTATTTTATTTATTTATTCATTTATTTTATAAATAGTTTATTGTCAAATTAGTTTCCACATAACACCCAGTGCTCATCCCCACAAGTGCCCTCCTCCATGCCCATCCCCCCATCCCCCTCACATCCATCAGTCCTCAGTTTTTGTCAGCATTCAAGAGTCTCTCATGGTTTGCTTCTCTCCCTTTCCCCCACCATTTCCCCCCTTCTTCTCCCGGTTGGTCCTCTGTTAAGTTCCTCCTAATCCTCCTATATGTGCAAACATATGATATTTGTCTTTCTTTGCCTGAATTATTTCACTCAGCATAACACCCTCAAGGTCCATCCATGTTGCTACACATGGCCAGATTTCACAGTTTCTCATTGCCATGTAGTATTCCATCGTATAGATAAACCACATCTCCTTGATCATTCGTCCATTGGTGGACACTTAGACTCTTTCCATGTTTTGGCTATTGTGGAGAGTGCTGCTATGAACATTGGGGTACATGTGCTCCTATGCCTCAGCATTTCTGTATCCCTTGGGTAAATTCCTAGCAGTGCTATTGCTGGATCATAAGGGAGTTCTAGTGTTAATTTTTTTGAGGAACCTCCACACATTTTCCAGAGGGGCTGCACCAGTTTACATTCCCACCAACAGTGTAGGAGGGTGCCCGTTTCTCCACATCCTCGCCTGCATCTAGAGTTCTCTGATTTACTCATTTTAGCCACTCTGACTGGCATGAGGTGGTATCTCAGTGTGGTGTTCATTTGTATTTTCCTGGTGAGGAGGGATGCTGAGCATCGTTTCATGTGTCTGTTGGCCATCTGGATGTCCTCTTTGGAGAAGTGTCTGTTCATATCTTCTGCCCATTTCTTCCCTGGGTTGTCTGTTTTTCAGGTGTGGAGTTTGGTGAGTTCCTTAGAGATTTTGGATATTAACGCTTTATCTGGTATGTCATTTGCAACTATCTTTTCCCATTCCGTTGGTTGCCTATTAGTTTTGTGGGTTGTTTCCTTTGCTGTGCAGAAGCTTTTAATCTTGATGAGGTCCCAATCGTTTATTTTTGCTCTTGATTCCCTTGCTTTTGGGGATGTGTCAAGTAAGAAGTTGCTGCGGTGGAGGTCAAGGAGTTGGCTTCCAGCTTTCTCCTCTAGGGTGTTGATAGTTTCCTGTCTCACGTTCAGGTCCTTTATCCATTATGAGTTTATTTTTGTGCATGGTGTGAGAAAACGATCTAGTTTCATTCTTCTCTATGTTGCTGTCCAGTTCTCCCAACACCATCCGTTAAAAAGGCTGTCTTTTTTCCATTGGATATTCTTTCCTGCTTTGTCAAGGATTGGTTGGCTGTATACTTTTGGGTCCAATTGAGTTCTCAATTCTGTTCCATTGGTCTATGTGTCTGTTTTTGTGCCAATACCATACTGTCTTGA
>NW_024082184.1:30469-220075 GCF_003009895.1 Hyaena hyaena
GGTCGGGGAAGTTCTCTGCTATAATTTGTTCCAGGACTCCTTCAACACCTTTTCCCCTCTCTTCCTCTTCTGGGATTCCTATGATACAGATATTGTTGCATTTGACCGTGTCGTTGAGCTCTCGAACTCTTCTTTCATGTTCCTGGATCAGTTTGTCTCTTTTTTTGTCAGCTTCTTGTTTTTTTATAATGGTGTCTTCTAAATCACTTATTCTCCTTTCTGCCTCTTCAATCCATGCATCGGAGGCCTCTAATTTATTATGTTTCTCATTTATTGCATTTTTTAAATTCTTCATGTCTATGTTTATTTTCTATTCTGTCTGTAGCCATAGTTTCTTTGATGTCCCCTATGCTTTTTACAAGCCCAGCTGTTAATTTTACCATTATTATTCTAAAATCTTGTTCAGTTATGCTGCTGATATCTGTTTTGAGCAGTTCATTAGCTGTCATTTCTTCTTGGAGTTTCTTTGGAGGAGAGCTCTTTTGTTCCATCATTTTAATTACCTTCCTGGCTCTTGTTAGTTTTAAAGATTTGTTATGCTCTCTGCACCTATGAGCGCTGGTGTATCCAAGAAGACTCTTTGACTGTCCAGGGCCTATCCTTTCAGAGAGTGTTTTATGAATGGTATCTCTTGGTCTCTCCTGTTGGTACGTTGATTATTTTATTTTCCTACTCGTAGTGATATTTTGAACTCTCCACCTTGTGTACTCTGGCTTGTTTCTTGAGGTGGCCCTGGAGAAGAAAACAGACAGACAAACAAACAGGGAGCAGGAGCACACAAATGCACAGGCTAATTCTACTAACATGCAAAGTGAGTGGAAAAAAGAAAAAGTTAAGAGAAAAGATGGAGGAGGGAGGGCGAATAATAGGGAGTATAAAATACATAAAAGGGTCACAAAGGAGAAAAGAAAAGGAAAAAAGAAGAAAACCGATGGACAAACAATGGTTTAAAGCATATAACCGGATTTCCCAGGTACAGTTAAATAGCCATGTGTATGCAGTGCTGGTTGAGGAGCACAGAGAAAGAGAGAGAAGACAGGGCAGGGATGAGGCACAATTGGAAATAGAATGAACAGGTAGAAGGGATAAGAAGCTTTTTTCAAAGAGCTAAAGGGTAGAATATGGTTGGATAGGTGAGAGAAGGATGCTGGTATTATCCAGAGCAACTAATTACTCCTGAGAGTAAGAGATGAAAATGTCGGTAGGTGTAGAATTTACATCTGCAGAATGGACTCGTTGTGATTGTTTAAGCAAGCGGGTGACCAGAGTTAATCAGGTCAGTGTTCTGGGGAAAAAAGAGAGAAAAGAGAAAGAAGAAGAAAAAAAATAAAAGGGAGGAGGGCAACTCTCAAGCAGGGATGGGCGTGGTGTCATCCAATGCCTCAGGCGGGAGTTCTGCCTTGGAGGTAGTGGGGAGGAGATTGACGGTGCTCCAGTCCCTTCTTGAACCAAGCACTGCATCTCAATTTTTTAGACGTGTAAACTCCCCGTACCTGGGGCGCAGCCGAAGTTGGTTGCACTCCTCAACCCAGGCCAGTCCCAATCTCCAAATCCCAGTCTGCGCGCCCCGCTGAAATTGCCTTAGACACAGTTTCCCAGGCAATCCCCTCGGGGCAATTCCAGGCCTCCTGACTGGCTCTGGGGGTGGAGTCAGAATCGCTGCTTCCTTCTCTGGGTCAGGCTGGCGAGCATGGGTGGGGGCTTGCCCTCCAGGTCTGCCGAGCCCACTGGAGTGAGGAAAACCAGGTCCCTCTATGTCTTATCACCCAAAACATGAACTCACAGGCAAATTTACCAGTTTTTAGCTCTTTGCCTTCCCTCTAGAGTCCCAGCCAGCCAGGAGCGCGGACGCCCTGTGTCGGCGCGCGGCTCTTCCAGGGGCCCAAGCCCGCCGGGAGGACAATGGCGGCAGGAGCACCGCTACTCTAGAAGTGCAACCAGCTAGGAGCCAGCACAAAGAAGCAGTCTGTGCGCTCAGCCCCCCCGCCCCCTGGGACCAGTTGGCTCGATGGACCTGGCGTGCAGGTATTTGGCAAGTATGGTCTTTCTATGCCCCAAGCGGAGGTTTTCCCCTGAGCGGAGGTTTTTCTGTTTTGGACTCTCTTTTTCCCCTCTTACTCCCCGCAGAGGGGGAATCGCCTCCCACCCTGCAATCTCCAATCCCGGCCCGATTTTATCTTACCCAGTTCGCACTCATGTTAGAAGGCTTTCTCAGTGTATTCTGCATCCGTTTTCTCCCAATCTCTCAGGTTTTGTAAGGTTTCCAATGGCTTCAGATCTTTTCCGTGTGATGTATGGGCGCGAGTGCAAGTACGGAGCTCCTTACTTCTCTGCCATCTTTCCCCTCCCCCCGAAATAGACTCTTAACTATAGAGAATAAACTTTTGGTTACCAGAAGGGAGGCTGTTGGTGGGACGGGTACAATAAGTGATGCAGATTAAGGAGAGCACTTGTCATGATGAGCACTAGGTGATATTCCATACTGATATGGATATCACTGGGTGATCCACGGAATTGTTGAATCACTATATTTTACGGGTGATATTCCATATTGATATGGATATCACTGGGTGATATATGGAATTGTTGAATCACTATATTGTACACCTAAAACTAATATAACACCATATGTTAACTATACAGTAAAATTACATTTCATTACATTACACAAGTTAAATTAAAACACTAGGATTCAACAAGTTGCCTAAACCAGACTTTCTTAGTACCCACATCCAATCAGTTACCAAGACCTATTGATTGCAGTTCCCTTAAACTACTCGACAGTCTCCTTTCTGGACTCTCCACCTAAAGTATTGTCCTATCCAAAAAGAGATGATTCCAGGGGCACCTGTGCGGCTCAGTAGGTTAAGCTTTGGACTCTTAATTTCAGCTCAGGTGATAATCTCAGGGTTCATTGATTTGAGCCACATCAGGCTCCAAGCTGTCTGCTTGGCATTCTCTCTCCCCTTCTCTCTCTGCCCCTCCCCCAATCACTCAGGCATGCACTCTCTCTCTTTTTTTTCAAAATAAATAAATAAACTTACAAAAAAAAAGATGATTCCAGAATCTCATTCAATAATCCTTAAAACAGCTCTCTGAAGTTAGCATAACTTTGGGAAATAATCATTCTACTTTTACAGAATTCTCAAAGAAAAGAAGAAACTGACAAGTAGAAAACATTTTTTATATATTTTCATATCAGTTTTTAGCTGTTATTGGAGATGAACTTCATTTGTGGAATGTGTAGAACATTAGCATAAAATGTGGTTCTTTGATGGCAATTTTATGTACACTACTATACTATAGTCCTGATATATTTCTAGTCTGAGTCCAGTTTCACATTTGGCTCTGGTGTAAATACAGGTTATGTTACTCTTATTTTGGATTCATTTGCTTTACTCCCATCCTTGCTACATAGTCACACCCCTTGTTACCCCATTCCTACCATTGCTGTATTTCTTCCCCACTCTGAACACTAGCTCTAGGACCTCTGACCACTGTTTTCATCCTGTACTGGATGGTGGTTGAATGGGACAGGACCAACCTTGATCTCAGTGACTCCCTGCTGGCAAAACAGTTCACATAATCTTTTCACATCAAGATCTCATGCAATATATTCAATTCTTCTTATTAAACTATATTCTTTTTGTCTTAACCCCCTAAAGTTATTTCCTTTAATTGGATACTTAGATATTCTCAAGCTCCACTCTTCCTCTCACAAGAATCTAATCATATCCATGGTGTGTAGATATTGATATTGTTTAATTTAATTTAATTAATTTATTTTTAATGTGTATTTATTTTTGAGAGAAATAGAGACAAAGAGCAAGCAGGGAAGGGGAAGAGAGAGAGGGAGACACAGAATCTGAAGCAGGCTCCAAGCTCTGAGCTGTCAGCACAGTGCCCTACTTGTGAACCACAAGATCATGACCTGAGCCGAAGTCCAATGATCAACCAACTGAGCCACCCAGGAGCCCCTATTTTTTTTTTTTACTTGAGAGAGAGAGAGAGAGAGAGAGAATCTTAAACATGCTACATGCTGAGCCCTACCCCACCCACCCCTGACATGGGCTTGATCCCACAACCCTGGGATCATGACATGACGTGAGCCAAAATCAAGAGTCAGGAGCTCAACCAACTGAGCCACCTAGGTGCCCTGCTATTTTAACTTTTACAAAAAAGTATTGATGACATGTGATGGGCTGCCCCAACAACTTGGCCTATGGAACGATTTCTTAAACTATTGCCACAAGCAGAGTTCAGGCAGTTTCCCCTGTTTTTGTGTTCCTCTAAATTTGTTTGCATAATCTATCACCTTATGTTTACGGATAACCAAATTTGTCAGTCTTGACTCTAGATTCTCATTAGCCACCTTTTCTTCTGGAGAGCTGACCAGATATCTATGCTTCCCCCGCTCCCACTGCTCTCCATTACCACTAACCTTTTATTTTAAAAAAGTTAACAACTCCAAAATATTTCAAGAATAATAAAGTGAATGACCCTATACTCTTAATCCCTTCATCTAGATTCGATTCACCAATTAATATTTTGTCAATTGCTTTCTCTCTTGTGCTATATATTTATTTTCTCTTTCTTTATGTTGAACTCTTTTAAAGCTAATCACAGACATCATAATACTTCAGCATTTTATCTACTAACAATAAGGACAGTCTCCTAAATAAACACAATAGAATGATCGCTGCAGGAAATTTAGCATTCTTATCTACCATCCTTATTCAAACATTATATTTAGTTGTTATGTCTTTTAATCTCTTTTAATCTAGAGTAGTTCTCTCACCTTCATTCTTTCATGGCATTGACATTTGGTGAAAATGTGGAGCAACTGAAATTCTCATGCATTGTTTGTATGCATACAAAATGTACAACCAACTTGGAAAACTGTTCACAATTTCATACAAAATCAAACAGTTGCTCTTTCTATGCCCAGCAACTCTACTACTAGATATTTACCCAAGAGAAATAAGAACACATATTCGCAAAAACTTATGCAAAAGTGTTCGTAGCAGCTATATTTACAATAGACAAAAAATGGAAACAACTCATCCAAAATACCTGAGTAGATAAACAAATTGTAGTATAGTCACACTATGGAAAAGGACAGGAAACTTTTTGGAGTAATGGAAATGTCCTATTTTACACACAATTGTATACACTTATACAGAGATAAACTTATAAAGATCTGTGCATTTCACTGTATGTAAATTTACTTCAAAAAAATTTTTTAAGAGTGTCTATCTGAATATATGCATCATAAAGGCAGGAACTTTCTTTTGTTCACTGTCTCAGTACCTAGCCAACAGCCAGCGCACTTAGCAGGAGCTGAATAAACAATGGGAGGAAAGGAAGCAGACCATGGAAATCATCTACGTCAATGGTTGTCAAATGTGTAATGTAGACTCTGACTTTCAACCCTAGATTTATAAGTATGTCTTTTTAAAAATATTTTTATTTATTTTTAAGAGAGAGACAGAACAAGAGCTGGGGAGGGGCAGTGAGAGAGGGAGACACAGAATCTGAAGCAGGTTCCAGGCTCTGAGCTGTCAGCACAGAGCCCAATGTGGGGCTGGAACGCACTAACTGTGAGAACATGACCTGAGCCGAAGTCGGATGCCAAACCAAATGAGCCACCCAGGTGCCCCTGGTTATGTCTTGTATTTGAAACCTTATATTATTAATCCACTTCCTAGGTTACTAAGAATCCTTTTGATCAATTAAAGTGTTCTGAAATAAGAAAGTGTCCATTTAAACGCAAGTTTTTCTGACTCTAAACCTATGCTTTCCCAGTTTTTTCATACTGCCTCCACTTTACATGGTGAGCCTCCAGGATTAAGGGATGAACTGGCTAAATGATGAGTATGTGTCCATACAAAGTTATGCGATATTGTTGGCTAACGTTTATCTTAGTCCATGTGACCAGTATTAAGGAAGTTGAATATAGAGTCTCAGGAGAAATGTCTGGAGTTGGATAAACTAATTTTGGCTAGCATAGTCTGATACACAGTAGGCATTCAGTAAATATTTGTTGAATGAGTAAATGAATGAAATGTAAATTTGGAAGCTCTGGCAAATATAACTGAGGGTATACCCTACCTGTATTTTTCTATATCTTTGTATTTTTTAAAGCAGAATTAGGAATCAGTTTAATAGTGTTCTTTGAAAATTATGCTTATTAATATTTTATTTTTGAAAAATCAATATCACTTTGCAGTAGAATATTTAGAAAATAGTTATGAAATGCCACCTTGTGACCAAAGACAGAAGTTCAGCATTTCACGCAAGGGAGAGTGGCTCTGAGGTGGCATAGAGAGGGGAAGCTTCTCAGCCATTACCCTCAATATCATTATCCTGATACTCATACCAGGTTCTTCTCAGAAGTAAGATGGAACAGAACGCAAAGAACTGGAAGAGTTATCAGGCCCTATCTCAGCCAAAGAGATAGAAGAAGCAGAATTATACTACTTTCACTTCTATGATCCTTTTCTAATTATAAAAATTCTATATGCTGATTGAAACACTTAAAACTAGAAATACAAAAAAGAATAAAGAGGAAACTAAAAATTTCCCATAATAATACCATTTAGAAATATTTTGATATTTCTCTTTATCGTGTGTGTGTGTGCGTGTGTGTGTGTTGCAGCTGCCTTTTTCATGAAACAGTATGATGGTCTGAAACACCTTAATTCATGGAAGTAATATTTTCCTCATGATTTCAAATTTTAAGGCAGATAACTAAATAAAATGGAATGTAAAGGGAATTTTTCTTGTTATACAATTCACAAATTGCCACCAGAGTGCATAAATGCTGGAAATGTATATGAAATTCAAATTACACAGTATGTGTCCTGTGCCCAACAGGAATCCATTGAGTATTATTGAGTATTCACTCAATACCATCCCTTGATGATGATGATGACATTGATGATGATGATGATGATGATGATGATGATGCAGTGATGGTGCCGGAGAGGAAATTTTCTCTTTGATCCAAGAATTCCATTTCCAGGGAGCCCATGAATGATCTAGTCTCAAAGATAGTAGGTGTCCTCCAAGAAAAAATGATAAGTGATTAATGCAATGTTACATGCTATAAGGGGAAGAGCCCAGATTTGAACCCGATTTTATTCTGGCTCTAAGGCCATACTCTTAACCACTTTGCCTTCCTAAACCCAAGAACTTGAATTTTATATTCACCTTATTGCCCAACCAGTCTTTTAGGATATAAAAAAGTGGTAATAATTCCTCAGATGACAGACCTCAGAGCAAGAGTAACAATTGCTTCCTCCACCATCAATGTCTTCAAATGCATCTTCATACGAACTCATGGCTTAACTCCTCTGGCCCTCAAGTTGTGGATGAAGCCTGCAGTGCATGGATGTTGTTCAAACATGAGGTGACACCCCTTTTTTTCCTGAACTGTGGGACCACATGCTTTTGTAAGCTTCCTTTACCTGGTGTTTCCTATACCCCTGAGTGAGGGCTGATATAGACATCAGAAGGACTGTACCAGCACACAGAGTTACTGCAGAACCACACCAACAGGTCCAGACACAACAGACACGCTTCTGGGAGTCTGAGCAAGCTGAGTAGTAGGGGGATGAGGGAGGTCTTGCCTGAGATCTGTCCCCATTTTCACTCCAATTGTTTTGGGAGCTACTTCACTGGACTCTCAGAGAAGAGTCAGTCTGAGACTTATCTCCAAGTTACCTGGTCAAACCCAGTCCAGAGAATTTCTTAGCCAAAGACTATCACAAACCTTTGTTTCCAGTTAGGAATTTTGGGAGCTTTATCTCATCCCATACACAAAGTTCCTTAAAAAGAGAAAGGGAGAAGGAAGTAAATGCAAAGTGCTCTGATCTGCAAAGAGAACAGCTGTTGTCCTCCATCAGCTTAAGAGTCTGTGCCTGCTGCAGCCTGGAACAGAGAAACCATAGTCAGAGCCACCTCCAGGAGGAATGACTTGGGTGAGCCCTTCCACAGCATACCTGAGCACAAACCCTCTGACTACCAGGAGAATGGATTCATCCTGTTTTGTAAAACTGGTACAGTGAGGCCCGGGAAGTTCATCTCACTCCAACCAGAGTCCAGCCCAACTACCATCCATCCAGCTGCTGCAACCTTGTAGAATAGTCTGGAGACATGAAGATCCCCCCAAAAGACATCACACAATGAAAAAATGAAAACAAAGCCAAAAGGTAAAGGACTGGCTCACCTTTTTGTGTGCAGATCACAAAAAGGGAACTTGAATATATTTTACTCTTGTTGGAATGAGTGAATGGCCAAACATAGTGTTCAGTCAAGAAAAATGCATTTAAAATTACATTTCCACTCTTGTTTTTTTATCTTATATTTCTTTATTAAAGGGAATCTTGTAAATTTTATGTATATATCTGTCAATCTTTTTATAGTTGGTAGTTAAAAAGATAAACACCATTATAGACCTCTACTTTCTGAATTTCAATAAAATTCATCCTATTGTCTTCTAATTATTTTAGGGTTCATATTTTTAATAAAGCGTACTGTATACATCAGTCATCCTCATGCTTCAGTGTGTATCATAATCACCTATAGGAACTTGTTACTTCTAGAGCCCACTTCCAGTTCATGAGTCTTAGGTCAGCCCCAGAAATCAGTATTTTAAAGATGCTCCCCAAGGTGATTCTAATGCAGGTGACTATGCAAGACTTTAATAAAACATTTGGAGTGCAATCTATATCATGCACTTTCTTTTTGGAATTATTTGTCATAATACTAAAGAACTAAAAAGATTTGTTGAAGACTATTAAGTCAATAGCAGAACTTGGACAACACAAGCTCCTTGGTAATAATCATGAAACCAATTACATATTAAAACATGATGTCTCAATTAAACACAAGTATGTGGGACTATCAGGAAGAAAAGATGGTTTTTGTTCTATAGGGGAAATAAAATTCCTAACATTTACATAGTAGCCTTTCTACTAAGTGCATCTATAAACTTCTTTGTGCCTTTTCAAGTCTTTTCTTCTTCTTCTTTCAACTGGGGATTGGATGGGGTGAAGGAAACTATTCCCTTAGATCGGTTTCCTGTATTGCTTTGTAAAATTTATGCATATTAAGTCTTCTGAACCAGTAGGGCAGGTCTGCCAGGAGCCTTCAGGGAGAGATCATCTCCCAGAAGGAAGACAGAACCTTAAGTCCTTAGACCTAAAGCAGTAACTCTGACTATAGCATTTTTTAAATTAAACTTGTACCTTGATCCTACTCCCAAAATGACCTCATCATGTCTGACTCCTATTTAGAGGAAGGGTCCTAGGATTAAAAACAAAAGGGTCTGTTTTGCTAAAAACTCTCCAAGACACTGTGACTCAAGCCATCCTAGAGCAGTCTCACCTGTGTTAAGGGTCACTCTAAAGCAGGTAGGCTTCAGCTGAGTGGGGGTTCAACCCAATAAGGACTCCAGGAAAGTGAGTGGGATTTGGCACACAAGAACTCCAATGTGTCAGGAACAGTGAGGGCCAGAAGAGAGTAAAGCACCCAGCAGAAGCAGCAGCAGTGCCCAGCAGGCATGGCAGAACCCAGGGGAGGGGGAGGATGGGGTTCAACAGCAGATGACTGGCATGGAAGCCCCCAGTGCCCTGCCGACGAGTGAACTTGTTCCTGAGCACAGGTAAGTCATGCCAGGGCCCTCCCTCAGATGCTCTGTAGTGGGTTGGGGTTCTGTATGCTCAGGTGGGAATGAGTCCACCTGGCACAGCTCAGAGTTGCCTCATTTCTTCCTCACAGAAGCTCTGTGAGGAAAATGTTTTCCCCATGAAAAGACTGAGTCTCAGCAAGTATATCTGTATTAATTGCCAGTTTTATTCCTCTGGCTAAGAGATCCAGACGTAATTTGAGGTTTACATATTTCTTACAGTTCTTCCATCGAGTTTAGGTGCCCCCATTGCCCTTATAAGCTGGTTGCAAATTATTTGACTCTAACTTATAAAACTTTAATTCTTTTTGTGTGTGTGACATGTGTTCATGAAAAAATACATTAAAGCAAAAAGAAAAAAGGTCACGCCACACAGAAATAAGCAGTTAAGTTTTTGATATATGTATACACACGCACGCACACAATTCGGGATTTAATTCTACATATGTGAGCTGATACTAAATATACTGCTTTGTAACCAGTTATGTCTTACTTTACAATATAGAATGAATATATTTTCATGCATATGTGTGAAACCTTCCAACTGAAAAACAGACCTGGAGAATGGGTCAAAATACAAAATCCAGTGAGATACTGGTGACAAGGGAACTACCTAAAACAAAATTCCACCAGATGATTAAAGTAAAATGAAGGTCAAAGATACATCAGAAAACGCTTACAGAAAGAAAGAAAGGGCCAGATTTTAATATCAGACAAAAAAAGAATTCAAGGCCTAAAGCACACAGGATAAGGACGGCTGCGTGAATGTCTTTGCTTCCAATGCATCATCACAAACTTATTTCTTACTCTTCTTATCTCTTCCCTAAGCCTTTCCAACTCATCTACTCCTCTTATCATTTCTTCAGGGTCCAAATGCCTCACAGGAGTGTCCTCTTTAAACCCCTGGCCAGGTTGGGTCAGCCCTCCTCTAAGACTTCCTTCTGCTTCCTGGTTTACACCTTCTTCGGAAGGTTGAGGATTTCCTTCTGCCTCCTGTGGTACAGCTTCCGAAGGGCGATCTGCCTCAGCCTTTGGCATGTTCTGTGGTTTTCCTTCATTTTCTTCACAAGACTTTTGCATGTTGAGTATTTTTCTGTTACTTCTTTTGAATAAGTCAATCCTAGAAAACAAGGAAACAAAACTAGATGCCAGACAAACAGACCAGCCATAGTATAGGTTCCCATAGCGACGGGCCTCTTCTCTTTCAGGTCCCTAATGTCTAAGTTTTCCAACTAGAGAAGGCTAGGTCCTCAGGCTCAGAACTCCCCTGACTCCACCCCTTCCTCCACCTCCCTTCCCTCCCCCTCTCGCTCCAGCTCCATCTTCCCTCCTACTCCAGCCCACCATTTCCCAGCAGGCCCTGCTTACAGGCCTCTGCTAGCACAGAAACGGGAGCAGCGCGGAAGCAATTAACCCTCTCCTTAGACGCAGGTCTCCAATATTCCCGCCCTCCCGGGCTTTCCCAAGCGGCTCCAACCTCCCGCCACTCACCTAAAACCGGGTAGTGCAGTATCTGGCCTCCCCTCCCCCTTCCACGTCTCTCCAGCCTCCCCCGCCCCCGCCCCATTTCCGCTGCAGGCTCTGCAAAGGCCTCCGGCGCTTAATCCGGACAGGGAGAGGCTGTGGCGACCCCAGGAAACGCTTTGGTGTCATCCACACTCACACTCCCACCCCCGCCCCCACCCGAAGGGGCCTGAGGCAATTGCACCCTTACACTGACCTGCAGGGATCCAGGGGATTTTCCTGCCTCTTCCCTCACTCGATTTGAGTCGCGCCCAAAAGACCAAGACTCCTGCAGACGGACAGAAGTGCTTGCTGAGCAGGCCAGTACCTTAATCACAGATCCCTTTCATGATTCTAGGCCTTGTTGGTCTAAAGTTGTCCTCTCCTTCCTTTTAAGGCAACCCCGCCCTCCATCCCCGGTGCCCACCGGTTCCCTGCAGGCAGGGAATAGGAGACATGTTATTTTCCAAATTGTTTCTGTCTCTCTAGGGACCCTCAATTGGCTAGCATTCAACCTTTACTCCCCCATCCCCCACCCCCACCAAACAGCCCCAAATCTCCTGCAAAAAAAAAATGGGAGTTTGGCGGGCTGTAATGTTGGGAAAAGAGTGGCGACCCCGGCTGGCTTTTGCTCTCTGGCTCCTAGACCTCAGGATTCCCAAGGCAGCGGCCGCTTTTATACTGACCTGAAAGGATCCGGGGCGCTTTTCTCCTTCTCCAGCAATACGGAGCTGCTACAGGGAAACAGGCCCTGGACTATAAGGACTTCTGCACACGTCGACTCCTGGTCACGTGAGGTCGCGTCATCAATGAGCTCCAGTCTTCAGTTACCCCTCCCATTTAACGCTGCAGCCCGCCCCCTGCATTCCCTCCACTTGATACTGTCAATCTTTTCTCGTATTTGCCAATCACAGACAATAGAACTGGTATATTACCCTTGCAGTTGCTATTCGCCTTTCTTGGATTACCAGGGAGGATCACCTTTTAGGGGTTAATCGACCATTTCTCCTTCTTTTGGGAATTATCGCCTTCTCTCTCCTGCTTCAAATTCGCCCACCTCCCTGCCTCCCTGAAGACCTATGGTACACTATTTCCCCTAGAGTCCTGTCTAGCAAAGGGTGGGCTAAGGTGATAGATAGGGGGAGGGGTGGGTAGAGGCGGCTAGAAAATAATGTAGGAGTGAGAGTGTGGGCTTTTTTTTACGACTTCTTTTGAATTTTTTAACGTTTTAAGTATGATATTAAATGATCATGATGTTTTACAATGATAGTTTAAAAAGAGATGCCTCATAATCGATATTTGACACAATATGGAGGACAAAATAGTTTTATCAATTTTTAAGACTTTGGAAAGTTTCCTAATGGCTACAAGTGAAATGACAGTTCTCACAACATATTGATGTGTTAGAAAAAAAAAAATCTTATTAAAACTGCACCTTTAAAAAAAAACTGGCTCCCAAAATAATCTGTGGAAAGAAATCTAGTTTTCTCTTGTTAACAATTTTATATAAATAATTTTATATAAATAGTCCACTACTTTTTCTCTCTCTAGCTGAGCTCAAGTTATCAAGTGTTAGAAACCTGACCTTTTCATTGATGACTGCTGGTGAATTCCACTTGGGTTTCAAATACACTTCAGACAGACCTCTTAGTCCTCTAGGATCTGGTGCCTTGTTAATCAGATGAGTCCACATAAAAGCCTACTTTCCTCAGAGTGAACTATTATTTTGGAACTCAAATAGCTTTCATAAACTTAAAATTCAGAAAGGAGAGAGTTCCCTATATCTCACCATTTGGTGTGAGGCTTCTTAGGTAGAAGTTTCATTCACTCATGGCACTCTTGAGATATTCTGGTATCATTCACTTTGTTCCATTCAAAAAGAGAACTATCAACATTCATAATTGGTATGATCAGAAGTAGAGAGAACATCATTGCTGTAAAAAATAGTATTTAAAAGAGGAAAATGATACAACTCCTAATCCACTGGCACTTGGAGGTATCTTGTTGCCAGAAATGGCATTCTGGCTAATTGAGTCAGCTGAAGAGTCAGGGGAAGGAGGAAGTGAGGAATCTTTTGCCTAGGATGGTCACTGGGGGATGAGGCAGCCAACAAAGCCTGCCATAGGAAAGGAAGGGTTCAAAAAATAAATATTTTTTTCTGGCTTAATGCCTTATAATTTATATTTAAGCATGAGGAATTTATTCCACAGTTGAGGGATACATTTTCTATTATTCAAGAGAGTTTTTAATGTAAATATATACAGTAAATTATAAAGATATAATCATTAACTACCACAAAATGTTTCCATTCTTTCACATGTTAAATTTGTTTTTATCTTACAAAGAGCATGAGGGAGAGTGAGAGCCAGCATGGAGGGACAGAGACCGGGAGACACAGAATCCAAAGCAGGCTTCAGGCTCTGAGCTGTCAGCACAGAGCCTAACATGGGGCTGGAACCCACAAATCCCTCGAATCTTGGGATCATGACTTCAGCCAAAGTCCAACGCTTAAACCGACTGAGCCACCCAGGTGCCCCATCAGATGTTACATTTAATGGGGGACAACTCTTACTTTTTAAAAATATTATCATACGACAAAATTGACCATTTTTGTGTTTATAGTTCTGTGAAGTTTAACAAAAGTATAGATTTATGTAATCATCCCCACAATCAAGATACAGTTCAGTCACCCCCCTAAAAAACTCCCTCATGCTACCTTTTTGTAGTCATATCTTACCGCCATCCAAGAACTCTGGCAACCACTGATCTATTCCCAATTCCTAAAGATTTTGCAAAATGTTATATAAAAGAAATCTACAATATCTACAATATATCACATTTAGAGACAGGCTTCTTTTACTTAGCAAAATGCTTTTGAAAGTCATTTAAGCTATTTCATGTAGCAATAGCTGATTCTGTTTTCTGAGTAACTTTCTGTTATATGGATGTTCTGGTTTATTTGTCCATTTACCCACAGGACATTTAAGTTGTTCCTAGTTTTGAGTAATTATGAAAGGAGCTCCTTTAAAAATTTCTGTTTAGTTTTAGGACCTTAAATATAAATAGATCTTTGAAGATAATAGCATTACGTTAAAGTGAAAACTATTTTTAAAAAGGAATGAAAATGTGCACATATTAATTTTAACAATAAAGACATGAGTTCTAGAAAGTAGACACCCTGAGCTTCTGACCTAATGAATGTCCAGTTTTCATGTACCAAGAGGGCAATGGGGATAGCTACAAAGCCCAAAGTCCCTCAAGCGGTGTGAGGGGAGAAGAAAAGAAGGAAGCATTTTACTAACCAGGAGCTTTTGTACAAGACTGTGATATCCAGAATATTGTTTTCTATGTTCCCTTTATTTGTGTTTTTTAATGTTTATTTATTTGAGAGAGAGAGAGAGGGCGAGAGAGAGAGAGCATGAATGGGGGTCAGGGGGCAAAGAGAGAGGGAGAGAGTGACTCCCAAGCAGGCTCCTTGCTGTCAGGCTGTCAGTACAGAGCCCAATGAATGGCTGGATCATGACCTGAACCAAAATCAAGAGTTGGATGCTTAACCGACTGAGCCACCCAGGTGCCCCTCTAAGTTCCCTTTAGAAGTCACTTCCATAGTTTTGTGTTCTGAGTCTCCATATTCAGAAACTCCTCCTGCCTATTTCTTTTTCACTGCTGTTTTAAAGTTCCTCTCATAGAAGAGCTTGAGACAGCTATTCCTCTCCTTCACTTCTCTAGCACACTCTATATGGATTGAAAACATCCTTCCCACCATGGCAAAATCTGCTCCACATCCAAATATTTGGCTGCATAGTGTAGACTCAAGTGGCCACCATATGAGATGATTTGCCCCTTCAGAGAACAAGTAGATACAACACATTGGGTCTTTGTTGTGCTGAGGGTAGTCCACTCATGTTCTGATAAGTGAAGCACAGAAAACCTGATTTCCAATCAGAACATATCTGTTTCAGAGAGGAAACTCTTCTACAATCCTTCCCTACTATGTTCCCTGACATTTGAAAATTTGGCATGGATAAGTTTCAGAAGTTTCACAAACTATTCAGAATAACCATTGGCCATGTTCAAGGAAATGAACCTAACTTGAAGCACAACTTCTAATACTTTTCATCTCTGCCAGATAATTCTGCCCACTTCCTGAACTCACAGCTAAATGCTAAACACATTGTGGATTATTGTGGCAAAGAGTTTCTGGTTATCAGGGCATAATGCTTATGAATTGCTGTGAACCTGAAATGCTGTGTCATAACCACTGCTATTTCAAATGTCCCCATGGTATCCATGTTGGCCACAGTAATAGGAATCCTTGAGTTGGTCTGCTTAGAGTTTTAATATGTGATAATATGCTCAAAATCCACCTCAGCTAGATTCTGTAGATTGCTTTGCTTAATTAAACCTTGAGATCAGCATCTATGTAGAGCCTTACCAGGTTCAGGGAAGGCACACATCAGCTGTACTACATCTTAGGCCAGGAAACTTTTTCCTGTGGCAGAAGCTGAATTGTTTGAGAGAGAGTGTCCTAGCTGCAGGCTGGGTGCTTTTAAAAATTAAATTTATAATTAAAAGAAAGTCTGTGCTGGCCTCTTGATTCTACCTTGGTTGCCTGTGCTATATTATCCTTCAGATCCTGTATTTTCCCATCCTAACACTTTCACCATGCTTTGTTGGCTTTCTAGTTTGTATCCCTCACTTACTTAAAGGTGCTATAAGGACAAAAGCTTTATCTGGTTCAACTTTGTAACCACTCCAATGTTGATAGAAATAACTGAGTTGGTGGAAATAATTTAAATTAATATGGGAATGATTAAATTATCTATACTGTAGAAATTATACAGATATAAAAAGGAATGAAAAAAAAATTGTACCTATAAGTGACATTGAATTATATTAAAATTATATTTTTGGGTGTGCCTGGGTGGCTCAGTCGATTAAATGTCTGACTTTGGCTCAGGTCATGAACTTACAGTTAATGGGTTCAAACCCCACATCGGACTCTGTGCTGACAGCTCTGCTTCAGATTCTGTGTTTCTCTCTCTGCCCCTCCCCTGCTTGTGCTCTATCTCTCTCTGTCTCTCAAAAATAAATAAATGTTAAAAGAAATTAAAATTATATATTTTGAAGTTGCAGAACTGTATTTAGAAAAACACTCTTTCAGGGGTGCTTGGGTGGCTCAGTCAGTTAAGTGTATGACTTCGGCTCAGGTCATGATCTCATGGTTCGTGAGTTCTAGCCTCCCGTCGGGCTCTGTGCTGACAGCTAGCTCAGAGCCTGGAGCCTGTCTTTGGATTCTGTGTCTCCCTCTCACTCTGTCTGTCCCCTACTCATACTGTCTCTCTCTCAAAAATAAATAAAACATTTAAAAAAAGTTTTTAAAAAATAAAGACAGACAGAAAGAAAAACACTCATTCACATACACATAATAAATAAATATATGCGAATATAACTAGTTTATTAAGTAGTTCCAATTATCTGGCATAACATGAAATGGTTTTATTTTTTCGCAGTAATTGCTGTCAACTGTAGTCTGTCAAATTCTCCCTTTCTCATTGAATAATGAATCCATGTTATGACATTTCAGTTTATTTCCTCAACTATTAAGGCAGTTTCATTCATTAAGAGTTTTATTATATGGGCTCTTGAAACTCAGCCCAGTGTATTTTTTAAACTTTTTGTTCTGAAATTATTTTAGTTCTAATGAAGATTTTTAAGGATAGTACAAAGAGTTCCCATATACCCTATGCCCAGCTTTGCCTAATAATTATTTTATATTTATAAAAATAAAAAAATTAACTTTTGTGCCATACTACTAACTAAATTACAGACTTTATTCAGATTTCTCCAAAATTTCCACCAATGTCCTTTATCTATTCTAGGACTCAACCCAGGATACAAACTTGCACTTAGTTAACACATCTTTTTAGTCTACTCTATTCTGTTATAGTTTCTCAGTCTTTCCTTGGTTTTCCTTATCTTGACACTTTTGAAGAGTGAGATATTTTGTAGAATGTTCCTCAATTTGGGTGTGTTTGATATTTTTCTCATAATTACACTGGAGTTACTGATTTGGGGGAAGAATATCGCAGAAGTGAAATGCCATTTTCATCATAATATCAGAGTTACATGATATCAACATGACTGATCACTGGTGAAGTTAATTTTGATCACTTGGTTAAGATGATGTCTACTGGGTTTCTCCAGTTGTAAAGTTACTGTTTTTCTCTTTTCTTATTCAATTTGTTGGAAGCAAGTTACAAGTCTAGCTCACATTAAAGAGGAGAGGAATTAAGTTCTACCTCCTGGATGGAAAGAGTACCAAAGAATTTGTAGATATGTATTTGAAGCCATAGTAGGGTCCTGAGTGTCTCAGCCATTAAGTGTCTGACCAGCTCAGGTCATGAGCTCATGGTTTGTGAGTTAAGGCCCCACATCAGGCTCTGTGCTGATAACTCAGAGTCTGAAGCCTGCTTTGGATTCTGTGTCTCCCTCTCTCTGTGCCCCTCCCCCACTCATGCTCTGTCTCTGTCAAAAAATAAACAAACATTTAAAATTTTTTAAAAAAGAAAAAAAAAACCATAGTAATTAATAAACATTTGGGGTTAGGGGGGCACCTGGGTGGCTTAGTCGGTTGAGCGTCCGACTTTCGCTTAGGTCATGATCTCGCGGTTCGTGGGTTCGAGCCCCGCGTCGGGCTCTGTGCTGACTGTCAGCTCAGAGCCTGGAGCCTGTTTCAGTCTGTGACTCCCTCTCTCTCTGACCCTCCCCTGCTCACGCTGTCTCTCTCTCTCCTAGAAATAAATAAAAAAAAACATTAAAAAAAATATTTGGGGTTAGGTTATTTGAAACTATGGAAAATATTCTGTGGATTTTGCCTGTAGCAATTATTACAGTGATGTTCTTTCTTTCTTTCTTTATTATTTATTTTTACAAATACTTTATTGTCAAGTTGGTTTCCATATAAGACCCAGTGCTCATCACCACAAGTGCCCTCCTCCATGCCCATCTCCCCCCTGCCCCCCACACCCATCTGTCCTCAGTTTGTTCTCAGCATTCAAGAGTCTCTCATGGTTTGCCTCTCTCCCTCTCCCCCACTATTTCCCCCCTTCGTCTCCCCCACAGTCCTCCATTAAGTTCCTCCTAATCCTCCTATACGTGCACATATGTTATTTGTCCTTCTCTGCCTGACTTATTTCGCTCAGCATAACACCCTCAGGGTCCATCCATGTTGGTACACATGGCCAGATTTCACAGTTTCTCATTGCCATGTAGTATTCCATCGTTATCGATAGATGAACCACATCTTCTTGATCCATTCGTCCATTGATGGACACTTAGGCTCTTTCCATGTTTTGGCTATTGTGGAGAGTGCTGCTATGAACATTGGAGTACATGTGCTCCTATGCATCAGCACTCCTATATCCCTTGGGTAAATTCCTAGCAGCGCTATTGCTGGGTCATAGGGGAGTTCTAGTGTTAATTTTTTGAGGAACCTCCACGCTGTTTTCCAGAGGGGCTGCACCAGTTTACATTCCCACCAACGGTGTAGGAGGGTGCCCATTTCTCCACATCCTCACCAGCATCTAGAATCTTCTGATTTGCTCATTTTAGCCACTCTGACTGGCGAGAGGTGGTATCTCAGTGTGGTTTTGATTTGTATTTCCCTGATGAGGAGGGATGCTGAACATCATTTCATGTGTCTGTTGTCCATCTGGATGTCCTCTTTGGAGAATTACAGTGATGTTCTGATGATAAATTTTTATATTACTCATTTCCTTCTACATTTAATACATTAAAATTATTCTATAAACATTTGCCTTCCCCCATTTACTTATTGATAAAACTATTTGTTTCTATCAGTATGACTGATAGATTTTTAAATCTTTGGGATTATAATTCAATATGATCATTATTGGTTTTTTGCCCAAATTTTACCAGCCTTGGCCATTAGGGGCTCTTTCAGGTTAGCATGCTCTCATCCTTTTTCTTCTTCCTTGCTTTCTGATACTACAAGATAGTCCAGATTCATCTTGTATTTTCCTTTTCCCAATGACCCAAAAATCAGCCACTTCTCCAAGAAGTCTTGGTTACTTTTATTGGATAATCATATTTAATAATTAAAATCTGAATGTAAGGTATAACTGTTGCTGCTGGAGTGTCATTGTTTCTAGGACTTCTCAGCTGATAGAGCCAAGAGATGTATGTATACCTACATCTGTTTATTGTGTTATATATATCTCTCCTTCTCTCTCCTTCCCTCCTTCTCCCCTCCCCACAACATATAAGTTCATACTTATACATATGATTCTAATCCATGATGACAGGTATTCATTTATCTTTCTCTCCACTAATTTTTTTAAAGTTTATAAAAATTTATTTAAGTAATCTCCACACCCAATGTGGGGCTCAAACTCACAACCCCAAGATCAAGAATTTCATGCTCTTCTGACAGAACCATTTGGGTGCCCCAATCTCTTCACTTATTTTTTTAAAACATTTATTTATTTTTGAGAGACAGAGCATGAGCAGAGGAGGGCAGAGAGAGAGAGGAAGACACAGAATCCGAAGCAGGCTCCAGGCTCCAAGCTGTCAGCCCAGAGCCTGACGCAGGCTCAAACTTGTGAACCACGAGACTATGACCTGAGCCCAAGTCAGTAGCTAACCAACTGAGCCACACAGGTGCACCTCTCCACTTATTTTTAACATCTATCACTGACAGTGAGAAACCTGGTTCTCTTTATATATGATTTATTTAATTATTTATTTAACCGTAGTATATATTTAAAGTAGTTTCAGAATTTTTATCTTGTATCCCTGTGAGAAACAAATTTCCTAACCAGAGCACAGAATTTATTTTGTCAGTTCTTTTTGTCTTGAGCCTTATAATATACAGTGAAAACACTATTTTCCAAAATATTTTATGTCAACTCCCTCCCCCCACACTACCCTTTCATGAGGTTAGGGCATGCCTTGGATTTTCATTATATATATATATATATATATATATATATATATATATATTTCATCCTTTTGCTTTCAATCTACTTGTGAATCTAAAACGCGTCTCCTATAAACAGCATATAGTTGTATCTTTTCAAATTCAGTCTGACAATCTTTGCCTTTCATTTGAGTTGTTCAATTCATTCAAATTTAATGTTAATATTGATATAATTGTAATTATTTCTGCCAACTCACTTTTTGTCTGTCATATGACTCATGTATTTTTTGTTCCTCTATTTCTCCTTTCCTTTTTTTCCTTACATTAATTGAAAATATGTTAATAAAGGATTTTAGTTTCTTTTCTTTTTTTTACTTTTTTTATGTCTTTATTTTATTTTAAGAGACAGAGACAGAGAGCGAGCAAGGGAGGGGCAGAGAGATAGGAAGACACAGAATCTGAAGCAGTCTCCAGGCTCTGAGCTGTCAGCACAGGACCCAAAGCGGGGCTCAAACCCACAGACTGTGAGATCATGACCTGAGCCGAAGTCGGACACTTAACCGACTGAACCACCCAGGCGCCCATATTTTTTTAATGTTTATTTATTTTTGAGGGATAGAGGGAGAGGGGGAGAGAGAGAGAGAAGGATTTTAGTTTCTTTAATGACATTTTCATTATATTTTTCAGAAGTGTTTCCTTTGTGATTGCCCAAGGATTTGGCATATACATCTTAGCTTACCAGGATCTTTTTCATATTTATACTAACTAAATTCCAGTAAGATATAGAAACATCATTCCCATACAGTTCTATTCCCTTTTTCCACTCATTGTGGTAATATTGTTATACATATTACATAAACATCCATTGTTGTTATTATTACTTTACATAACTTTATGTCTTTTATGAAAGATGCAAGAAAAAGGATAGCAAGTAATATCCATAGAATTGTGTTAGTCTCCTTATTTATCACTTCTGGTTATCTTCATGTCTTCAGAGGTATTTTACTTTCCATGTGGAGTCATGTCCTTATTCCAATACAAATTTGTTCCCACCCATCTCCTTTGTGCTCTTGTCAGCAGATATAGTTCTGTTCTATATGTTATCGACCCAAACAACACATTATAAATGTACTGTTTTAAACAGTTCCTTTTCAAAATCAGGTAAGAGAAGGAAAGATGGGGCACCTGGGTGGCTCAGTCTGTTAAGTGTCGGACTGTGAGTACTTGTATTCCTCTCCTGGGGCTTATAATTGTTGTTTGCTGATTTGTTTAGTGACTGGCTATTTTAGTCATGCCCATTTCTTCCCTTCTATGTGAAGACTCTTTTGTTGCTCCTGAGAGGGCCCAGCATTGGATATGCCCACAGTCACTGTGGTATGACAATGGTTATGTCAGTCCTGACTTTACCAGTCACTGTCTTTTTCCCTGAACACAATTAGCTGTTAAGCTCCATTGCTGATCCATAGCTCTAATAGCTGGTTGATTGCTCTGTTGTTTTTGTTTTTAGTTTTTTTAATGTTTACTTTTATTTAGAGAGATAGACAGAGCCGGGTAGGGGCAGGGAGAGGGGGACAGAGGATCTGAAGCAGGCTCTGTGCTGACAGCAGAGAGCCCAATGTAGGGCTCAAACTCATGAACCTCAAAATAATGACCTGAGCCAAAGTCAGATGCTTAACCAACTGAGTGACTCGGGCACCCTACTGCTCTATTGTCTTTGAAAATGCACTGGGACATAAATTGCTTCATAGATTCATGGTATAAAATTTGGGCTCCTTTTCAGAGGTAGTTTTTGAAGTCATTGTTTGATGTTTGTTTTGACCCAATGAGACTCTACTTAGCTGTCTCTTTTCCTAATTCTCTGGTAAACTAGCTGGCATGATGTTAAGTTATATCTCTAATTAATCTACTGATCTCCTCTTAATTGCATTTAACCACAATCTTCATTTTTATCATGCTTTTAGCCTTCAACCTCTCCACACGGTGTGACAATTGCTTTGGAAAGGGATTGGAGCTCTCTACTTCAAAGCCTGCCTCTTGCATTGGAAAAATCTCTGATACAAGGCTCTGGAGCTAGGGATTGGCACAGTGGCACAATTCTCTTTGAATGGCACTCCTGCTTTAGGACCTGTGCAAGGTTCTTTAGGTTTTTTTCTTATAAATGGGGGCTGGGTAGAAGGGAGACCTCACCTTTTGGTTATACTCACCCAAAACTTAGTCTGAGCAACAGATTAACTCAAGGCAGTATGAGAAGTCCCTTCTCTTCTGGGAAGATATAGTGACCCTTCAGATGTGAGCTGAGGTGAGGAGAGCTGTGCTCTTGGCTGTACCCTTCTGGAGTGCAGTGTAGTGGAGTACACTGGAGTGTAGTTTCCATTATGCTGAGCTGGGAAGGGGTAAGGATAGAGAAAGTTTTGGTTCAAATGTCACAGATTTTCATTGTTATTGTTTCAGTAAATTTTCTTAAAGAAATGTGGTTTTTTTTAATTTGCTGTATGCCTTTATGATAATTTTCAAAGAATTTAAGTGGTTATATTTTAAAAACTAACTTCCAGCAATTTCACTGGAGAATGGATCCTCAGAGTTCTTCACATTACCATGCCAGAAGTGGAACACCAACCACAGTTATTTTAAATTCCCTGTGTGATAGTTTCAAGACCCATGTTATATTTGTTTCTGGTTCTCATTATTGTTTTGTCTCTTCAGAAGGGTTTATTTTCTTGTTTTTTTTTATTTCTCATAATTTTACCTGAAAACTGGATGTGTATATGACAATAATTACTGGGGTAAATAGGGTTTATGACTGAAGATGAGCATGTCTTTCCTGCTAAGTTTTTAGTATGGAGGTTTACTTTAGTTAGAAGTTGGGCTTAACTTGATGTTTCTTCCTATTGGCTTTGAGTCTTTCCAGACATCTTTTTTTAATGTTTTATTCATTTTTGAGAGTGAGAGAGACAGTGTGAGCAGGAGAGGGAGAGAAAGAGAGGGAGACACAGAATTCAAAGACAGTCTCCAGGCTCTGAGCTAACTATCAGCACAGAGCCTGATGCGGGGCTCGAACCCATGAACCATGAGATCATGACCTGAGCCGAAGCTGGATGCTTAACTGACTGAGCCACCCAGGCACCCCTCCATTTGTCTTTGAAGTTTTCCTTTGCTCTTCTAAGAAATAATATGTTTCTTACTATCCTCCACTGTTATTTTTACTCAATGTTTATTAGTATGGTGTTGAGGAGAGAGGAACAGGCATTCTCTGATGTTCTGATCAGGTTTTCGTCTTAGGCAAGCACTGTGAACCTGAGTTTTAGTGGTATAACCTTCACATGTATTCATGGCTCTCCTTCAGATAAAATGCTGAACATAACATACATGCCAGCTCCCTCCCTTCATAGAGCTTTTTGTTTTTCTGTTTCCATTCCCCAGATGCTGTGAGGTTCTACCAGTGCCTTCAAGATATGGATTTTTGTTGTCCTTCTTCCTGTTTTGTTTACCAGGGGAGTTTAGTCTGGATGGAATTTCATCAGCGACTGCTGTCTTGCTCTCTTAGCTGACACATTGGAGTGAGCTCTCTAATATTTTCCCTGATCTTCCCTAAGAACACCTAGTGAAGTTTCTAGAATAAAGCTTGAGTGTAAGCCCTTTATATCTGAGCTCTCAGGGACTTCACACATTCATGCTAGCCCTCACTCAGTCTTTAGAAATTCATTAGCAATTTCAAGCTAAATTTTCTTACTTGCCTACATGTTGTTTGGCAGTGTCTATTTCCTCCACAAGTGTCTCTCTAGATTTGTTTGGCCTGTGAACTCAGTTCTCTGGGAGTTTTAAGAAAAATTGTTATTTCGCAGTTTATACAACTTTCTTTCCTGTTGTAGTGTGAGTGCTATTCTTTTTAGCTCTCCATTTGGGGCTGAAACCAAAAATTGTCTTGATCATTTTACAAATTAAATAACATTTGATTTAAGGTTCCTTTTGTTTCCTATAAAGAGTACAAACTATTTTCCTCTAGTGGATTGCAGTGGACAGGGAGTTGAGACCTATTTTCAGGAACATTTATTTCCTTATCCCAAAAATATTTATGGGTTGGGAAGATAGTGAGGGAGAAGCAAAGCAACTATCTCTTATTATATGACTATCCTTAGCAACATAGGTCATTGTCTGTTGGCTAAAGGGAACAGGTAATAGGTTCGATAGTCTCCAATGACAGGAACTCTTCATTGTCAGTCATAAGGCTTTGCTTTTTATTTTCTTCCACTTTCCCTTTGGAGTATGAAGAAGAATTTTGTAGGGATGGAAATTAAACTCCATGCCATAAAACTTTAAAGCATTGCTCCCTTTCAGAGCCAGCTATAACCTGGCTTTGACCAGATAATTTGAGTTTGAAGTAGAAATGTTGAATCTTTCTCTCAGAGTCTATTGAAATAGTCCCTAGAACAATAAGGATGGGGATACAGTTAGGACAATTACTCCAGCCAACCTTGCTTGGACTCCCAGAAGGGTCTTGATTGTGCCTGGGCCTGTTTGGGTGGTTTTGCAGTGACATAAGTTCTGTATATGCACAGTGCAGTACTTCTAATCTTTTAGTCATCCCAGGCCCAAAAGTATAATAGATCCCAGGCAAAGGGAGTTTAAGAAGGAATGTGATCCTCCAACTCAGGAGAAAACAGGTGTTACCACCTGTCTGAATACCTACATGTACTATAGGCAGAGCCCATGATTTAGGGGCCAAGGCAATCAAGCCATGAATTGACATTAACGTCTATTAAAGGCATTAATGGTGGAGGAAGCAATGCCATTGTGAGCTTTGCTCTTTAGGTCTGTCATCTGAAGAAACTTTACCACTATTCTGACATCTTAAAGGATTGGTTGGTCAATAGATTGAAGGTAAAATTCAAATCCTTGTATTTAGGAAAGCAAACTAGTTAAGCATCATCACCTTAGAACCAGGTAAACCTAGGTTCCAGTATAGACCCTTCCCCTTACAGGTATGTGACTTTGCATAAATCACACTCTTTGAGCCTCAATTAAGTTACCTATATAGAAGGCATGATAACACCTTTCTCAGAATTGCTTATCAGAATTAAAGAGTTAGAAATATGAAAAAAAATGGACTGTGAACAGCAGTGATTTATATTACTTCTAGACCACAGTGTGGAAAAATGAGTGTGAAATCTCCAAGTACGCTTTTCCTCTGTTGCAGTGGTATCATAATTAGTCTGGATCTCTGGGAAACAAGAAAGAGCAGAACCTGTTCATCCCCAATCCTCATGAAGTTTGAAAAATAAACCTTTGTTGTGTTAAGCCACTGATGTTTTGGGGTTTTGGGTTTGGTCCTCAGAGTTAAACAGAATAACTGAATGCTTGTTACAATACACATTAGATGCGATAAAGCTATATTGGGAGGCAGGCAATAGATATAGAGATTATGATGGTAAGAGAGAACTATTCAATTTTGATATCAGAAAGCCAGTGGATAATGACTAAAGTTAACAAGTCAGGAAACAGCAGTTACAAGTCATGTATCTGATAAGAGACTTCTATCCAGGATAAACAAAGAACTCTTAAAACTTGACAATAAGACGACAACCAACCCAATTTTAAAATGGGTAAAGGATTTAAATAGACATTTCCCCAAAGAGGATATACAAATGACCAATATGCACATGAAAATATGCTCAACATCATTACCCATTAGTAAAATGCAACTCAAGACCACAATGGATTCCACTTTATACTAAGATGGCCAAAATAAAAAATACAGGCAATAACAAGCATTAGCAAGGATGTAGAGAAGTTGGAACGCTTGTACACATGAATCCGGATGGGACTGTCAAATGCCACAGTTGCTTTGGGAAGCAGTTTGGCAGTTCCTCAAAACGTTAAACATAGAATTACCACATGACATAGCAATTCCATCCCTAGGTATATACCCAAGGAAATAAAACACATATTTAAATGCAAAAAGCTGACACTACTGTATAACCTATATAAAGTTGTTAAGTTGGGGCGTTTGGGTGGCTCAGTCAGTTAAGCGTCTAACTTCAGCTCAGGTCATGATCTCATGGTTGGTGGGTTCGAGCCCAGCATCAGGCTCTGTGCTGACAGCTAGCTCAGAGCCTGGAGCCAGTTTCAGATTCTGTATCTCCCTCTCTCTCTGACCCTCCCCCACTCACACTCTCTTTCTTTCTCTCAGAAATAAATTTTTAAAAAATTAAAAAAAAATAAATTTGTTAAGAGATTTAATCCTAATAGTTCCCATCACAAGGTTGTTTTTTCTTTTTGTTTTTCTTTTTGTTTTTATTTTTCTGGCCTCTCTGCACAGATTGGGGGGCTTCTCAGGAGGAGAGCTTTTCATTTCAGGTCAGCTCCTCAGGGCTAGGATCACACCTTGATCAAGGTGTGTGGGGAGGAAAGGCTCTGGCACTGGTGCACACACTCGCCTTGCATGCCTCACTCACACACTCATACAGTTGTGTATCCATTCACACTCAGCCCACATGAACCTTCCATGCAACATTGTGGCACCACACAAATCACCCTTGTCCCAGGCTGCTCTCCCAACAGGTGCTTTTTTTTTTAATTGTATCTATATGAGATGACAGGTATATAATTATTGAGGTAATTATTTTACAAATATGTAAATCAATCCACATGCTGTACATCTTAAACTCATATGGTAATGCATGTAAATTATATTTCAATAAAACAAAAGATTTCAATTCAAAAACAAATTGAAAATTTTTGATCCTTTCAGCACAAATAAATAACTAGTGTATCAAATACTACACACCTGTGTTTACTTTAAAACAGATAAAAAACAAGTACATTAAACTTAGAGTACCACTTCATAAAAGGAATCAAAGCATTTAAATGAAGTTAAAGCAACTTTGGACATAATCATTAGCATGCACTGAGGTTATTAACAAAATAAGCTAAGGCAGAACCATCATTTCTGTACTAGTAAACAATAGATTTTGTCTTCTCAATAAATTCTATTTTAAAAGGCAAAAAAAAATTTTTACTACTGATTTTTAGTACTGATACATGCTACCATATGAATGAACCTTGAAAACATGATGCTACGTGAAAGAAGTCATATATTGTATGATTCCATATACATATGAAATGTCTAGAATATGCAAATCTGTAGAGACAAAGTAGATCAGTGTTTGCCAGGAGCTGGGGGGAAGAGAGAATGGGAACACCATTATATGTTAATGTGTATAAGTTTTCTTTATAGGGTGATGAAAATATCCTGGAACTAGATAATGGTGATGGTTTCAGAACTCTGCTAATATAATAAAAACCAATCATTTGGACACTTTAAAATTATGGGTGAATTTTGTGGTATGTGAATTACATTTCAATGAAGCTGTTTTTAAAAATTGCAACATAAGCATATTACTCAGAAATATCGAAATAAATACTATAAAAAATAAAAATGTTATGGCAGTTGCCCTTGGAGGATGAGAATGTGGATGGCAAGGCTGAGGTTTTTAATAATAAATTCTTTTGCACTATTGGATTTAAACATTTTTACAGGTATCCACTTGATAAAAATAAAAATGAGCTAAGAACAAAAGGACACATACACAGACATTGTGAGGACAAGTCAAAAGAGATTCTGATATATTGGATATGCCAGGATTCTGAATTTTTGACAAGGTAGCTAGGTGATTTTAATGCAAGTGGTCTGCTGGCAGCTAGCAAAATTTAAGAACACTACTATATCCAATGTTAAAATCATTTACCAATGAATTGTGATATAATTCCTCTCCTACTGTGTTCCTTTTGGAGTGGCAAGTTTCAGTTGCTAAAACATGAAATTATGTGCTCAGGGGTACATATTCAATCAAGGACAGAATGGGAGCAAGAATTGAGGCCTTCTGACTTGATAATTAATGTATTGTTTTTTTAAAAACTTCTAGGGGCGCCTGTGTGGCTTAGTCGGTTAAGCGTCCAACTTTCGCTTAGGTCATGATCCCGCGGTTCGTGGGTTCGAGCCCCGCGTCGGGCTCTGTGCTGACTGCCAGCTCAGAGCCTGGAGCCTGTTTCAGTCTCTGCGTTTCCCTCTCTCTCTCTGACCCTCCCCTGCTCACGCTCTCTCTCTCTCTCTCTCTCTCCTAGAAATAAATTAAAAAAGAAAAAAACAAAACTTCTATTATATGTTGCGGGTACCAAAATCAGTAAGATGAATTATTTGCTTTGAGTCTAATGAGGAAGTCTAATGGGGTAGTTATAATGTCTGAAAAGTATATTAATTAAAATTTACAAAGCATTTTTCCACATTTGTCAGCGTTAAAACTACAGTATAGCATGGAAAGAGGAACCTTCTCTATAGTTCAGCAGGGAACATAGTGAGGATTGGACTCAGCTGAGACTCTCTGGAAATCAAAGAGGTTTTGTTACCTTGAGGATTCCAACCCACCAGCAGCAGTGGGGCCCTTAGGGAAGTGCAGGACCCATGAAAAGAAGCATAGCGCACATCAGACGTAGTATTACTCAAGGTAAAGTGTCACCCCTCTTAGCTTCCAGGACTTATTCCTGGACACAAGTGAGACTTCCTTCAGCCCTCCCTCAAATATCTGTCAGAGTTCTGTTTCTGCTACTGCAGGGCAGGGGGTAGGAATCAACCCAATATAGCTCACATACTCAGTACCTCATCTGATCTTCTCCAAAGCCCTGGAAGAGAAGTTTTATCCCCATTTCACAGATGACTAGACTGTTACAGAAATGGATCTATAATAACTGTCAGTTAATTTCTCCAGTTTCAGGTCCCAGAGGTAATATGAGTTTAACACATTATTTCACATCCTGACAACAGGAATTTTAAGTGTTCCCACTGCTTTCATAAACCCACTAAACTTATTTTCATTGCTTGGTATGTATTTTCCCATTTTAAAATCTTTTTTTATTTATTTTATGATGAAACTAATCTATGTTTTTAAGGAAAAAAGCAGATGAGAGAAGATAATCTCTTCCACTGCCACTACACAGAAAAAACCTCTTTTGATCTACTCATCTCATAGTTTTCCCTACTCATGGATGTATTGTGTAATTTTTTTTCAAAAATGGGCTGATGCTGTATATGCGGTTCTGAAAACTGTTTTTTTATTATTATTTTACAATGTACCATGAACATCTTTTCCATGCACATGGGTGAAAGTTCCCTACTGAAAGACAGAGTGCTGCAGTTGGGTCAGAAGGCTGCTGGTAACCAAGAGTGACACCTAAAGCAAAGTATCAGCGTAAGGTTAAAGCACATAGCCTGGCAAATGCTTGCCAGGGAAAGCAGGGTCAGCAATATTCTCACTAGAGAAATTAGAATTGAAGGCCGAAGGCATTAAACATATGGAATATCTTCTAAATCCTTCTGGCCTCTACCTCCGCCCCTCATTCCTCTGACACCTCGTTGCCCCCTTGAGGCAAAGGGATCCTGTACATCTCTTTGCATCCAATGAAAACCACCCATTTTCTGCTTTTTCCTTAGCTCTTCCTGAGCCCTGGACACATCTCCACATTCTCTCATCATCTCCTCACTGCCCAAGTGCCTTTCCTGCAAGTCCTCCTGATAGTCCTTGGGGGAATCATCTGTCCCCCTGTCCGTTTTTCTTTTTGCTTTCCTAGGCACATAATCTTCAGCTGGGCGCTTTTCAGCAGCCCGCGACTCACTCTCAGAAATTGCCAGGGATTCTGGCTTGCCCTCACTGTGTGGTTTTCCCTCGTTTTCAGACTTGCCCTGCTTTTCTTGCTTTCCCTCATCTTCTGGCTGTCCCTCATTCTGGAGCTTTCCCTCATGCCCTGGCTTCCCCTCCACTTCCAGCTTTTCTTCCTCATCTGAGTTTGCTTCATCTTCTGTATCTACTTCATCTTCTGGCTTTCCCTCATTTTCTAGGTTTCCTTCGTTTTCTGGCTTTTGTTCATTTTCTTTGTAGACCTTTTCCATGTTGAGAGTCTCCCTCCGTTTCCTGTTGTAGGAGACAAAAAGGAGAACTTAGGTTGTGGAATATAGTTCCTAAAAATACTTGCCTTTATGATTTATGGTTTTCCTTACCCTATCCCAAATTACAGATGCACTCCTACCTATACATCTTTTTTCCTTTCCTCCCCACTTCTCATAGGTTTATATGAGCCAGCCTTACAGAAACTTCCACAGGTGCTTCTCTCTACATTTAAGTCGGGTGTGCTGAGAAGTGTATAAGAGCATATTTGTCCCTAAACTTTGCTCTGGCCTTAGCAATGCCCAGGACAATTTTAAATGGGTAGTCGCAACTCACACTGCGGTGCAGGAATCCTGGCCAGTTTCTTTTTTTCCTTGCCTACAGTTGTAAGACTTCTAGAACTGCAGATATAACAGAACAATGGCCAGTTCTCAGATATCAGGGTTATTCTAGTATCTTCAAGGGGCTTCACAGATGCCATGCCTCCTGTCTCCCACTTCTTTGTTCTTCCTTGGTCCTCAGCAGCCATAAAGCACCATGTTCCTTCCCTTAGGGTCCTGGCAGAGGCCATGTATTCTGAGACTGCAGTAGGATGGCTTGGAGGAGGGTTGGCAGGTAGTGGCCTCCTCAACCTCTGCTCAAGCTTAAGTCACTCCCACTCCCAGGGGTCCTGAGACAGTTACCTTCTCCCACTGACCTGCACTGATCCTGCAGGTCTTTCCTTTTCTTGTCTGGGTTGGTGCCTACAACCACAGACCCGAAGACCTATAAAAGAGACAGGAGACAGATGGTGAGTGAGAAGTGAATGACTGGCAACTGGAATGCTGTTTCTTTCCACACTATAGTTGTCAATACTTTCCCAACTCCTGCCACCCCCTTGTCCTTTCCCTTGCTTCCCTGATCCCCCTCTACATCCCCTCCCTAATATCTCCATTTTCTACCACTGGGCAATGGCAGTGAACGATTATTATGTTTCGGAATCCTCCTCCCAAATTTATATCTCATTTGTTCTTGCACTAAAATGAGTGAGGTTCAGGTCAGTGATGTTTGGAGGCAGATCCTGCTGTGTTCAGGTATCTGCCTTCCAAACCCCCACTCAGGGTGCCCACTGAGCACAAAGCCCATCACTTTTCTGAAAATGATGAAGATAGAGTCAAGAGGCAGGACTGAAACATTCAGAACATTCCTGACACCCCTTGTCTCTCCACATACATGGAATACCACGTTTTCCTACAATGCAAGAGAAAAATTATTTCCAAATTCAGTACAAAAATTTGGCTCATGGTATCTCCTCTCAGTCCTCTCTAGTTTAAAAGCTACTCCTCCACAACAGTCTCCACACTGAACCTCTCTGTCATCCTTCTTTGTAGCAGCCCCTTCCTATCCCTCCCCCCCCCACCTGCAGCCCACCATTTTCTGCTCCAAAATGGACGTAAGGTGGAAAAGAGATGCAGAGAACGTAGGCCCTCCCCACCTTTGGCTCACATGCTGTGCCACCCTCCCGCTGCCCCGCAGAGATCAGGCCATTTCCTTGCCATCGTCATCCCCCTCCCCCGGCCCTCTCCGGCAGACTTCGCTGGATAAACAGCCTCCTAGGAGATCCCAGTTGGTACCCATTCTCAAAACCTTGTCCCTCTCCATCTCCTCCCGCCAAGCCCTGCATTTCTTGTATCAAACATATAGCCATTGGGGAAGGAAGGGGTAGAAAGAATCCAGTCCTGGACCCACTCAGGTCTTTGCCCTTTGCCATCCCCCACCCCTGGGGAGTGGGGTCCGTAGGTGCCGGTAGATTTGTAGCCATTCCAGAGAGATGTCTCCGTCTCCTCACATTTCTTTCTGCCGTAAGCCCACACTTATCCGGGGAAATAAGAGATGGTGCCCAGACCTCTCCCTCAACACTCATACAATTTCCTGCGCCAAAATGAATGGTGGTGGGAGGAGGTGGCATCTGGAAAGCAGACAGGATCCTCTGTAGCCTCTATCAGTTACCAACCCTACCCCAAATCCCCCTCCCCCCAACTTCTCCTCCGGTTGTACCGACCTGCAGGGCTATAGGGCAGCTGCCCTCTGTCCCTCAGTCTGAAATCTTTCTCCACGGAAATAGGGAGCTGGTACCTGGAGGTGAGTGATTTCTGCACACGTCGGCTTCTGATCACGTGAAGGAAACGTCACCAGTGGGCTCCGGTCCCTAGTTCCCCTCCCACCAGCAGAAAGTGCGTCAGGATCCAGCCCACATCTTCCCTTCACTAGTCCCCTTCAGATCGCTTTGCTTAGGTCCCCTCCTCTCACCGTTTGAGGCCCTGTCATTCATTTTGGTCTTTGCTAATCCCTAAGGTCAAATGTGGCCCTGTGGTATGTGTTTATTCTGTCTTATCAGGGAAAAGCTACATTTTCTCCTAGGTCAACCGGCCATTGGTACATTTCTGAGGATTTTTTTTTTTTTTTTTACTTTTTCTCCTTGATCTCAGAGCACCTACCACCTCAACCTATTCCACTTAGCCACTGATTTTCATTTCTCTTCTCCTCCAGATCTTCACATAATAGGTACATGGTGGATTGCCAGGTAGGGAAGCAGATAGTTGAAATGTGGATTTTATTTTCTTCTAAATATCTTTGTTCAGTTTTATTTGATTTGCTCCCCTCAGCATGGGTTATTCTTATAAGCAAAAATTAAATAAAGCTATATTTGTTTGGGGGCAAAGAATGTGTTTAGGATAGAGAAAAACCAACAAGTTTACAAAATTAAGTTCATTGCATTAATTTTTACTGTATGGAAAATGGCTTGAACTGGCTACACACAAAATATTTTTTTAATTTTCATATATAGGTAGTTCTTTTATGTTCTATTAAAATTACATGTATTTATTGTGCCCAAACAATCACAGAGTGTTAAGTAGACTTGCTGAAATCTGATGGCAGACACAATATCAGTCTGGAACATTTGGTCCATGGCTATTTTCATTCAAAGGTTTAGCTGTTGTGGAAAGGTGGCTGAGGATCTGAGGGGTGTAGATATGGTCTGATTTTCCCTGCTTTTTAAGAAGCGAGGAATATGCAGTTTCCAGACTCCTTCTCACCTTCCAGAGCCAATCATCCTTTGCATTCAGGCACCTGACTATTGCTTACTCCAAAACAAACATGAAGAGGTAACCATGGTGGTGACCTGAGAAAATGTCTTTGGCTCCTTCCCTCCTTCTCCCAAATTCTCACAGAGATAAGTGAACCCCAGCAGAGATGGGAATGATGTCCTAACAACTGGAAACCAGGACAAATCCCTTCCAGCCCTCTGCAGTGGAAGGTTTCCATAAAGCCCAGAGAAATGATTGCTCTGGGGAGAGTCTCCATGCCTGCCTGCTCTCTGTTCTTATTCATAGTGTCCAAGTGGAAGCTTCTTTGACCTTGTCTGCTGCCTACCAGTTGACTTAGGTGGTACAGCCTGATGGGTTTCTCAATTGCAGTATCTTCACCAGAGCACCTAGGAGGAGCCTAGCCATGCTGCAAACAAGGTTGCTGCTTCCCAGTCCATACCCACCCTTGTGCCCTCTGCACCAGGTTTGGTTCAATGTCTAAGGAAGTCTTACATGGTCACTGAAACTTATGTAGACCACACATTCTCAACTGAGGAAGTCTGTGGACCACCTGAAATGGTATGCAAGTTTGCATATGCTTAGAAGGTTCTAGAGTATATACACTTATGAAAATATCTATACCTATGAACCAGAGAAACCCTAATATATGACCAGATTGACATAAAGAAAAAGCAGAAGCTACAGGCAGAGAAAAGATATAGAGGAGATGGAGAAGAATCTACTTGGGAGTGAGATAGAAAAGGAAGAGACAAATAGCAACTGACCTATGTTAAAGTGAGAGCACTTTCTCCTTGGGTTCCTCTGAATCTTCTGGAATTATATTCAAAATGATGTGCATGTGTGTGTGGTGGAGGAAAGGTATGTACATTGTTACTGGGTGTGTACATTTGCCTAGGATAAGATCAATCGGTATCATTGGATGCTCAGAGAGATATGCAATATAAAAACAAATGAAGGCCAATTGGCCTAGAGAATATACGTTTATAAATATCTTTTTTCAAATAGGACTATATTTTTAGGAGAAATTAACATAACATAAAAATTGGGTTTTGTTTTTTTTTTAATGTTTTTTTATTTTTATTCCTAGGAGAGAGAGAGACAGCGTGAGCAGGGAGGGTCAGAGAGAGAGGGAGTCACAGACTGAAACAGGCTCCAGGCTCTGAGCTGGCAGTCAGCACAGAGCCCGACGCGGGGCCCGAACCCACAAACCGCGAGATCATGACCTAAGTGAAAGTCGGACGCTTAACCGACTAAGCCACCCAGGCGCCCCAAAATTAGGTTTTTTTTTAAAGTGTATAACTCAGTGACATATAGTACATTCACAATGTTGTGAAACCATCTCCTCTATTCAGTTCCAAAATATTTGCATTAACTCTGAAGGAGACCCCATACCCATTAGTCACTACCAATTTTTCTCTTCTTCCAGTTCTTAGCAATAACTAATCTGCTTTGTCTCCATGGAATTATCCAATTCAGGTGTTTCATATAAATGGAATCATGCAGTATGTGACCTTTCATGTTTGGCTTCTTTCACTTAGCATAATATATTCAAGGTTCACTCCCATTGTAGCATGTACAATATTTCATTCCTTTTTATGGCTGAATAATATTTAATTGTATGCCCATATTGTATTCTGTTTAGCCATTCAACATTGATGGATATTTGGGTTATTTCCATGTTTCTACCATTGTAAATGCTGCCTTAAACAGTTCTGTACAAATGTTTGTGTGGATGCATGTTTTTATTTCTCTTGGGTAATATGTAAGAATGGAATTGCTGGGTCATGTGGTTATTCTATGTATACCTTTTTCAGGAACTGCCAAACTACTCCACAGTGGCTGCAACAGTTTGCACTCCTACCAGCAATATATTAGGGTTCCAATTGCTCTAGATTCTCAAAGACAATGGTTAATTTTCATTTTTTTAAATTTTTACATTTTCCTAATGACTAATGATATTAAGCATCTTTTCATGTACTTATCAGGTATTTATAGATCTTCTTTGGAGAGATATCTATTCAAGACCATTGTCCATTTTTAAATTGGCTTCTTTGTCATTTTCTTATTGAATTATAAGAGTTCTTCATATATTCTGAATACAAATCCCTTTTCAGATATATGATTTGCAAAGATTTTCTTCCCTTCTGTGGATTGCCTTTTTACTTTATTGATTGTGTCTTTTTATCCAGAGAAGTTGTTAACTTTTATGAAGTACAATTTATATGTTTTTTTCTTTTTGTTGCTTTTGTTTTTGATGTCATATCTAAAAATCCATTGCCAAATTCAAGGACATGAAGATTTATACTTTGTTTTCTTACAAGAGCTTTAAAGTTTATCTCATATATTTAGGTTTTTGATCCATTTTGAGTTAATTTTTGTATATGTTATGAGTTTATTTTTGTAAACAGATTCATACAATTTAAAGGTTCTTTTGATAGCAGAGCACAACACACTGTCACAAAAACAGATAGAAGGCAGAACTCTTTTTTACTTATAGCTCCAAAAGAGAGAAAGTTGCCAAACAGAGCCACATAGGGGTTACACCTGGATAACAGCTAGTTGGATCTCTCAGGAGCAGTTTATGTATTACAAATGAGTTGGGGTTAGCTACATTTTTCTGGACCTTTGATGACTGGCTAGTTTGAATGATTTCTCAGGCTCCAGGGTATAGGGACTGTCCTTAGTTGTCTGGTACCTGGCCCATGGGCAAAAAGGGCTGGTGCATAGTGTCCCAGAGTGTGAATGCATGATCTGGGAAATGGTTGAAGTGTGTACTTTATCATCTGTTCAAGAAGGGCAAACAACCAGCCTCTAACCAGGGCCTCAAAATTGACTCAAGACAGCATTTTTACAAAAAAAAAAAAAAAAAAAAAAAAAAAAAGATATTCCAGTTGATGACTTGATGTCTTGACATCCATCTTGAAGTCCATTAATGGAATATTTGAGTGGTTCAAATAGTAGAAAAGATTTATAGAGAATAAGGCATAAGTTGCCCTAAACAACATAAAAGACATTTTATTGTGAGAGTAAAAAGAAGGAAAACAAGTGGAAGAACAAGTTCTTACAGGCCAGCCATAACCTCAAGGTAGTTGAGGGGTGGTCTAGGAGGTAGTTGCCTCCTGAAGCAAGCAATAATCTCCATTGATTTTTATTTTATTTTTTTAATGTTTCATTTATTTCTAGGAGAGAGAGAGAGAGAGACAGCGTGAGCAGGGGAGGGTCAGAGAGAGAGGGAGATACAGGCTCTGAAGTAGGCTCCAGGCTCTGAGCTGGCAGTCAGCACAGAGCCCGACGTGGGGTTCGAACCCACGAACCGCGAGATCATGACCTAAGCGAAAGTAGGACGCTTAACCGACTAAGCCACCCAGGCGCCCCTCCATTGATTTTTAAAATGGCATTAATAGTAATAACTTCTACAAGATTTCCCCTTTAGATATGGAAGTGTGGAAGTATATAGTATACCTTTTATCAGAGAGCAAAACATATACCAGGGTCATGAGCTAAGTAAACAATGAACTCAATAAATGTAATAGAATCTCCAATATCAAAGAAAGAAAAGCAATAAATATATTGTGTTCAATTTGTCAATATCTTAGGAAAGGTAGCATATAGGCAACATTGAGATGATGGTCTCAGTGTCTGGGGTGAAATCTTACCCTGTGTAGAATGCAAAATCATTGCCAATGGTGAGACCTTTGACTGGGACGATGTTATCTGAAACAACATCATTTCCAGGGGTAAGCTTCTGGATTGGGGTGATGTCATCTAGTATGTGGGATTGGGGTATTATTTCCAAGCAGATACCTACATGGGTTGATGCGAGTCATGTTTTCATGGTTCTGGTATTGTAAAGAGGCTGAGATGTGTGTAAACTCTGAAAGCAATGTTGGGCCTGGGAGATTGACTTATATATTTTTTTAAAATTGTGATTAGTTATAATATAAAATTTCCTCTTAATCGTTTTTTAGTACTAATATCAGTGGCATTAAGTACACTCACATTGTTGTGCAACCATCACCACCATCTGTCTCCAGAGCTTTTCTTCGTCTCCCTAAACTGAAATTTTGTACCCATTAAACCAACTCCTCTTGCCCCACTCCCTATACACCCCGGCAAGCACCATTCTGCTTTTTGTCCCTAAGAGTTTGACTACTTTAGGTATTTTGAATAAATAAAATCATGAATCTTTTTCTGTCTGGCTTATTTCACTTAGCATAATGTCTTCAGGTTTTATCCTTGTTGTAGCATGTGACAGAATTTCATTCCTTTTTAAGGCTGAATAGTGTTCCATTTTGTGTATAATACATTTTATCTATTCATCTGTCAATGGACACTTGGGTTGTTTCCAACTTTCCCCCTCATTTTATCAAGAAATAATTGACACACATTACAGTACAAGATATATAGAATGATGCTTTGATTTTTATATATTGTGAAATGATTAAACAGTAAGCTTAGTTAGCATTCTTCATCTCATACAGATACAATAAAAAGAAAAAAATTTTCCTTGTCATGAGAACACTTAGGATCTACCATCTTAACAACTTTCCTTTAAATCATACAGCAGTGTTAACTATAGTCATCATACTTTACATTACATCCCCATTACTTATTTATATTATAACTGGAAATTTTTACCTTTTGACCATTTTTCTACAATTTCCCCTCCTTTACCCTCACTGTTGGTAACCATAAATCTGATCTCTTTTCCTATAAGTTGGGTGGATTTAATGTATGCGATCAATGTTTTATAGCTTTCAATGTGTCAGTCTTGAATATCTTTTGTCAAATTTACCCCTAAGTATTTCATATTTCTGATGCTATTGTAAATGATACTGTTTTAAATTTTAATCTGGCTGTTCATTGCTTGTAGAGGACTGGATATTTTCCCCCCAAATTCATATCTACCCAGCACTTCAGAATGTGATCTTACTTGTAAATAGGGTCTTTGTAGATGTAATTAATTAAGAATTGAGATGAGGGGTGCCTGGCTGGCTCAGTTGGTAGAGTATGTGACTCTTGATCTCAGGGTTGTGAGTTTGAACCGTATGTTGGGTGTGGAGATTCCTTAAAAATAGAATCTTAAAAAAAAAGAGTTGAGAGAGATCATAGTGGCTTAGGGTGGGCCCTACATCCAAGGGATGTTTCTTTAGGAGAAACAAAGAACATATAGACAGACATCCAGAAGAGAGGCAAAACTTAGAGTTAATATTTCCACAAGTCAAGGAATGCCTGAGACCACTAGAAACTGGAACAAGTAAGGAGGGATTCCTTTCTAGGGAATTTCAGAGAGAACATAGCACTGCTTACACCTTGATTTGGACTTCTAGCTTACAAAACTATAAGTGAACACATTTCTGAGTGTTTTTGTTTCAAGCCACCAAGCTTATGGTAATTTGTTATGGCACTTTCAGAAAATTAGAAAAACAACTAAATTTGTATTTCAATCTTGTGTCCTACAACCTTTCTAAATTTATTTATTAGCTCTAGTAGCTTTTTGTATATTACATAGAGTTTCTACATAGGTAATAGTTTTCTATGAGTATTTTCTATTTCTTCCTTTGCAACCTGTGTGACTTTTATGTCTTTCTCTTATTGTACTGAATAAAACTTCTAATATGATGTTAAACCTAATTTATGAAAGTGTTTATTTTGCCTTGTTTTTCATCTTAGAGGGGAAACATTTAGTCTTTACATACATATCATTATGTATGTTTTTTGTAGATGTATCTTATCAAGTTGAGAAAGGTATCTTTTTAAATTTTTTTAAAAGTTTTATTTATTTGAGAGAGAGAGACAGCATGAGCAGGGGAGAGTCGGAGAGAGAGGGAGACACAAAATCTGAAGCAGGCTCCAGGCTCTGAGCTAGCTGTCAGCACAGAGCCTGACGCGGAGCTCAAACCCATGAACCATGAGATCATGACCTGAGCTGAAGTCAGATGCTTAACTGACTGAGCCACCCAGGCACCTCGAGGAAGGTATCTTCTATATGTAGTTTTGAGTATTTTAATCAGTAATAATTCTTTAAATTGTAACAAATGTTTTTTCATCACCCATTAAGATGATCATATGCTTTTTCTCTTTCATGTTAATGTGGTGAATTACAATGATTTTCAAATTTAACACTATCTTGAATCCTTGAGCTAAACCTTACATAGATATGGTGTACTATATTTTGTATATATAATTGAATTTTAAAAAGGAGGGTGTCTGGGTGGCTCGGACAGTTGAGTGCCCGACTTAGGGTTCAAGCTCCATGTCAGTTTCTGCACTGAGTGTGGAGCCTGCTTACTATTCTCTCTCTTTCCCCTGCTCATACTCTCTCTCTCAAAATAAAACAAGAATTTTTGCATATATGTTCACAAGGTAGATAGATTTATGGTTATCTTTCCTTGTAACATAATTGTCTGGTTAGTTATTTGAGTAATTCTAGCCTCATAGGGTGAGTTGGGAGCTATTCTTTCCTTTTCAATTTTCTAAAAGATTTTGCATAGAATTGGTATTATGTAATTCCTAAATGTTTGCTAGAACTACCAGTTAAGCCATCTTGATCTAGAGTTTTATTTGGAGGAAATGTTTTAATAAAATTTCTATTTATTTTCATGGTGAGCATAGCTTAATGTGTAAAATTGTCAAATCACTATGCTGTATACCTGGAACTAATATAACATTGGATATCAAAAATACTTCAAATAAAAAAACTTTTTTAAATATTTTTGTTTATTTAATAGCTATAGAGCTTCTTTGTATTCTAATATGTATCTTCAGTGCTATAAATTTCCGCCTAAGTGGTCCTTTTGCCATATCTCACAAATAACCATATGTTGAGTTTTCATTTTCATTCAGTTCAAAATGCCTTATAATTTCCTCTTTGATTTCTTCTTTGGGTTATTTAGACATGTGCTGTTTGATGGTAATTTAAATATTTGGGATTTTCCCAGATATTTTTTCTGTTATTAGTTTCTCATTTAATTCCATTTTGCTCAGAAAACATACATTTTATTATATGTATCTTAATAACATTATTGAAACTTATTTTATGGTCCTGAATATTGACTATCAAGTGTTCCCTGTGCAAATGAAACAAATGTACATTCTACTGTTATTGGTGGCAAGTTCTACAACTGTCAACTAGATAAGTTATTTCATAGTGTTCTTCAAGTCATATATGTTCTTGCTGATTGTCTATTTGTTCTATCAATATCTTAGAGAAGGTGTTGAAATCTGTGACTGTAACTTGGATTTGTCTGTTTCTCCTTGCAGTTCTGTTTTTCCTTCATCTGTTTTAAAGAACTGTAACATGTAAATGTTAAGGATTGCCATGTCCTCTTGACAAACTTAGCACTTAAAATGTAATGACTTTCTATAACCGTAATATCCCTGGTATTATTCTTTTAAAAAATATTTATTTTCAGAGAGAGAGAGCACAGAAGAGGGGGCAGAGAGACAGAGAATCTAAAGCAGACCCTGAACTGTTAGTACAGAGCCCAATGTGGGGTTCAAACCCATAAACTGTGAGATCATGACCTGGGCCCAAATCAAGAGTTGGATCCTTCACTGACTGAGCCACCCAGGTTCTCCATCCCTGATATTATTCTTTGCACTGAAATTTATTGTATCTGAATCAATATTACCACTCAAGCTTTGTTTTTATTGATGTTAAGATCTTTTCTGCATTTCCTGTAATCAATTTGTATCCTTAAATTTAAAATAAGGTTTTTCTAGGAAGCATATATTTGTCTTCCTTTTCTATACATTCTGACAATATCTGTTTTATAATTGAGGTATTTTAGACAATTTACATGAATGCAATTATTGATATTGATATGTTTGGGCTTAAATCAGTTATTTTGCTATTTGTTTCTATTTGTCCCATCTGCTCTTTGTTCTTTTTCCTCTAACATTTTTCATTAACTATTTTGAAGATTCCATTTTATCTCATATGTTGACTCATCAGCCACAACATTTTTCAGGATTGTTTAAGGCTTACAAAATACATTTTTAACATTTCAGAATCTATCTTCAAGTGATATTAATATATAGAATAAGAACTTCAACATGCTGTACTTCCATTTCCCCTCTCCTGGTCTTTGTACCATTATTGACATACATTTTACTTTTACATATGTTATAAATCCTACAATACACAGTAAGCTGGGGGCAATTAGAAGGCTCATATTACTTGTTTCTACTCTTTCAAGGAATTTTCCCAACTGTCTGAACAAAAACTGTTGTTTCAAGTATTTTGTCCAGGTTTTAGTTGTTTCAGTGAGGGAGGTAAATCCAGACTATTATTCCATTTTCACTTGGAAGATAAATATAGCTTGGTGTTTTAAAATTTTTTCAGTGTTTTATTTATTTTTGAGAGAGAGAGAGAGAGAGAGAGAGAGAGACAGCATGAGCAGGGGAGGGGCAGAGAGAGAGGAAGTTACAAAATCCAAAGACAGGCTCCAGACTCTGAGCTAGCTGTCAGCACAGAGCCCAATGCAGGGTTCGAACCTACAAACCATGAGATCATGACCTGAGCTGAAGTCAGACACTTAACTGACTAAGACACCCAGGTGCCCGTACAGCTTGGTGTTTTAAATGATAGTTAATCATGAAGGTTTTATTTCACCTCTAACCAAAATTTCTCATGCTATCTGGACTCCTGGAAGAGTCCAATGTCTGTGTATTCTCCTGTTCTGCCTGACTAGAAAGTTCCAATTGCACTGCTTTCATTGGTCACAAGGTGGCCTTTAAATTTATTTTCTGAATTTCCTTCAATTGACTTGAATTTTTTAAGAAAACAAACAGTAATTATTTTTATTCAAAAGTTATGAAAAATTATCTACATTATCTCAATTTTTTTAGAACTACATAAGGATTCAAAGATGTGCATACTTGTTTATCATTTGCTGGATACCTTAGTAAATCCATACTTACTTTGTTGAGTTTTCCATTCACCAAATATCTACTAGATGTACATAATGTGCTAAAACTCCAATGGCCCCCCACATATCTATATCTCGAACTTCTTTTTTGCACATCCTTTCTTTTTTTTTTTTGACACAGGGCACAATCCCTAATCTCATGGCGTTCTTTTTATTCAAAGTTTTAGCATTTATAAGAAGCATTCATTCTTCTTTTCATGGAGAATGGTCAGAGGGAGAAAAAGAGACTCATTACACAACACATATATAAACACATATAAATGATATAAATGGGCAAATATATTCCCCTAGAGGGAACCTCATGCTCTGTTTTCTTACTGTCTTTTCCTCACTTTCTGCTGGTTGTTTGTTCCCTGAGCATTTTACAGGGAGCCTGACCACTCACATAGTACTCCCTAAGATGCCCCTTCAGATCCAAACACTATTAAGAACCAAGGGAAGCTGGTTAACAGTCTTCAGAGACTAGGATCATAAACTGATCCTTCTCTGGGGTTAACAAGGCAACTCGGATCTGCCTTACATGGAAGAGATGTACATTTTTCCGGGCATATGCATGCTTTAACTTCTATTACAATATGGCATGAGTTCACATGTGAGCTTCCACTTTTTCTTCAGGAATTGCTGAATATGCTTAGGCCAGTGAATCCAGAATGCTTCTGTTTTCCAGAAAATTTGGTGTTAATATTAACAATCAAGTTTAGGAAGTATGGTAGGGCATATGCTGCTCTGTTCATCGGTTTTCCTGCCCTTTCAACTCTAGCTTTTCTCTTTACAAACTTGTCTTGCATTAATGTGCCTTATATCTCAAGCACCTGGAGGAGGTAGGGTTTTGGAATTGCTTAGGCAACTGATTCATGATGTTTGGGGTTGACTGTTACATGATGTTTTCACTTGCCTACCCACTTTTTCCTTGGGTTTCATAACTGCTATTGTGATGTTATATTTCAGAGCACGGGTTGGCAAACTTTTTCTTTCAGGGGCAGGTAATAAATATGTACACTTCACAGGCAGGCAAAACTGTTTCTTTCACAACTATTCAACTCTGCCACTATAGTGCAGACCATATGTAAATTCCTAACTATGGCTGTATTCCAATAAGACTTTATTTGTGGACACCAAAATTTGGATTTCATATAATTTTTATATGTCAAAAATTATTCTTGATTTTTTAAACCATTTAAAAGCATGAACTTTATTCTTAGATCATTGGCCACAGAAATAAGCAATAGACCAAATCTGGCTCATAGGTTCTGATTTGCCAACTTCCGGTTTAGACTGAACTTCTTTAAAAATTTTTTATGTTTATTTTATTTTTGAGAGAGAAAGAGAAACAGCTCATGAGTGGAGGAGGAGTAGAGAGAGAAGGAGACACGGGCTCTGAAGCAGACTCCAGGCTCTGAGCTATTAGCAAAGAACCCCACGCGGGGCTCAAACTCATGAACCGTGAGATCATGACCTGAGCCGGAGTTAGTGCTCAACCAACTGAGCCACCCAGGTGCCTCTAGAATCCTAACTTTAAAAAAAAAAATTTTTTTTAAGTTTATTTTGCAAAGACAGAGAAAGAGACAAAGTGTGAGGGGGGAGGGGCAGAGAAAGAGAGAGAGACAGACACAGAATCTGAAGCAGGCTTCAGGCTCTGAGCTATCAGCACAGAGCCTGATGCAAGGCTCAAACCCACGAACTGCGAGATCATGACCTGGACTGAAGTCAGTTGCTTAACTGACTGAGCCACCCAGGTGCCCCTAGAATCCTACCTTCTAAGTTCATTTCCACAAGACTGTCTTCACATATACTATGTATTTCACCTACATAGCACACTCCAAGGCAACTTAATCTCCCAAGTTCTATTGGAACCTAAACACAACAGTCCTCCAATGGACTTCTTATAATTACCCACATTTGGGTATCGGTTGACATAATCTCTTGGCATCCAACTCAGAAGTAGGTTAATTATATTCCTAGGTTTCAGGGGGCTGCCATGAGGAGAGACCGTCTAAGATTGAAAGTGGCTGTGTTCCCTTACACATCCTCTATGGTCTAATGAACTACAGAGGTTTCTTAGGAAACAACTACACACTTACAGAAATAGAGAACTAGATAGATAAGGTCTTTTCATGAAGCTAAAAAGGGAGAGGGGACTTATAGTTTTAGAGAAGAGTGAGGATTCAATTTATTGAGTATTCTAGAAAAAAGAAAAAAATCTGTGGGACTTTCCCACCTTGAGGATTCATGAACATTAACACCCAGGGGAGAGGATGGGGATGGGGCACAGTAGCAGAGGAATGGAAGTTCTTACCTCTTAGTTTACTGGACTTGTTTGGGAGCATAAGGAAGAACCGGCTTTGGAAACTTCCTCAAATAGTTGAAAGGAGTATCTAAAGAGTTGGGTCATGCACACATTAGAGAGGGAACAAGAACTTGGAGAAATGTTACAAACTTATTGCTTCATCAAGTACACATAGCAGCCCTTGGAGTTATCATCATCTATCTTTTTTCTTTATGTTTTTTAAAGTTTATTTATTTTTCAGAGACAGAGAGACAAAGCATGAGCAGGGGAAAGGCAGAGAGAGGAGACACAGAATCTGAAGCAGGCTCCAGGCTCTGAGCTGTCAGCACAGAGCCCGATGCAGGGCTCGAACTCACGAACTGCGAGATCATGACTTGAGCTGAAGTCGGCCGCTTAACTGACTGAGCCACCCAGGCGCCCCATATCATCATCTTTCTGATGAGTATGGTTTTGAAAAAGATGTGTCTCATCACTATTAGTTTATACTTCTAAATAGAGATCCAGAGGTAAGCTAAAACTGAGATTCTGTCACAAGTGTTTGGGTAAGTGTTCACATTGTTTTTATAGGTGGTCAAGCTCTTGCACTAGGTAATGTGTTTATTTCTGAAATGAAAAAATATAGGTAACAAAGTTAAAATTATTCATAATTCTACAATAAAGAGATAAACACGTTAACTTTTTACTTTATATATTTTTAGACTGTGTGTTCACATAAAAATATAGAAGATTTGAAGTAGAAAAGAATACAGAGAATATCTTTTTAAACTGCTTTATTAACTTCACAATAGATAATGAGCATCTTGCCATGCAATAGGGTAAAACTCCCCAGCTGACAGAATCTTACACATTGGGTCAAAATACAATATTCAATCAGAAGCAGTCATAGGAGACTCACAAGAGACATGTTAACACCAAAAGGTTTACAACAAAGGAACATTGAGAACATGTAAGTTTAGGAAGCAGGTGTGTCTTCCTATTAACTTCAGAGACAACATCAGGATTCAAGGCATAAGGCAAAACTCATCATGACGGTCATGGTGAGGGGGGTCAGTGCTAACTGCCCGCAGACTATAACTGAATTGTTTTTCCCTCAGCTTTTCCATCAGCTGTCTCACCTCCTCCCCAATCCTTTCCATATTCTCTTCTCTCATCCTGGCCTGTGGCTCTCCAAGCCTCTGAATCACGTCCCATCTATACTGCAGGATGGGCTGCCTAACACGGAACCACCTACGATTTACTCTAGGCACACAATATTCACCAGCTTCCAAAGGGATGGCCAAGGGCTCTCCTTTATTTGCAACTTGCTCCTTTTCATTCTTTTTTTTGTTTTCCTGGATGGCATTTTCCATGTTGAGATTTTTTACTGCTTTCTCTTGTTTGGACGCCATTGCTCCTAAGAGACAAAAGACGTGAGATGGACTTATCAGGATTGATCAGCACCGAGGACAGAGGCCCTACTACGCACGTTCCAAAATTCAGGGCCCCGGATCTCTTAGGCTTTTTAAAATTTCATTTTTCCCACCTGAGAGGCTTCCTACGCCCTCTAGGGGGCCCCCAGTCCAAGCCCTACGCCCTCCCAGTCGCTCCTCTCCCCTCCCTCGCCCAAAGCCCACCATTTTCCCTGCCCATCCAAGCCCAGGCTTCTGCAGGCACCAAGATGGAGGACGGGCTGTTGGGGGAGGGGTGGGATTTGGGGGTCTCAGGTTTTTCCACACGTTTCCCCTCCCTCTCCCACTGTCCCGCAAACCGACCTGGGCCTATCCTTGCAGTCTCCTCCTCCTGATTCTCGCCGCGAGTGTGCCGCCGCGACACTTAGACCCGCACACCTGCAGAGGGCAGGGGTAGGGGAGCGGGTACTGCTGCAACCGGCGCTCGGGCCCAACCCGTCGCCAACCACCCTCTCTTCGGCCCCGGGACCCTACAGCTGTCCCACTGCCACCCCCAACCCCGGACGCCCCATCCCCCGCGCTGACCACCATTTTCTACACCAAGAAGAACGGGGGCGGGGCTGGGCGTGCAGGAGGCAGGTGTTTGTGAAGGGTAGTTGCCTCATAGCGGTCCAGCCCTCCGCCCTACCATTTCTGCCGCCAAACGCGGGCCGCAGCTGGGCGTGAGGGCTGTAGTCTTTTCGCGGCTCCGCCCCCGGACGGCTGGAACCCGAGGAGGGCTCCGCGGGCCGCGTGGACTCTCCCACACCGAGCCCAGGGGACGCTCCCCCTCCTCTGGTCCCTTACTTGCTCCCCTTGCGCCTCCTACCCTTTGGGGCTGCCCCTGGGGCCACCGGGAGCAGGTACCGAGAAGGGAGCGAGCGCCGGCCAGATCTGACGCTAGAGGTAGGCGCTCAAGTCAGCGTTGGCGGGTCACGTGAGGCCTTCGTCACTGCGAACAGCACCGCCCCCAACCCGTGCCGGCTGCTGCCCGCGGGGTGGCGCAGAGCTGGTCATCCTGCGCACCTTCCCTCTGACACCTCGTCCTGAACAGCACCAGGCTGGGCTCTGTGTCTCTCCCCTCTTTGTATATTCCTGGGCTTTTCTCTGACTGCCAGGGAAAGGCAGTATCTTCTCAGGGGTGTATTGGCCATTCTCAGTTCTTCTCTGGGGACTTGCTTCTTCCCCTGCTTTGCTCCAAGGATATGCTTTTCTTCCACTGCTACCAGTGCTCTCCATTTTCCCTCCGCTAAAATGCATAGACGAAGTGAGTGAGGAAAAGAGCCCAGGAAAGTGGTTTTTAAAAAATTCTTAATATCTGTTTTGTTCTTTTTATATTAAATCCCCCCCAAATCAATATACTTTAGTTATTTTTATTTGAAAATCAGAATTAAAGTTGGGAGTGGAAACCCAACCACCTGTCACTATACTTATTACATAAGTATAGACTGTACAGGCAGCTTCATTTTTAGAACTTGGAAAAACGGCAGCTGATAGCTCCTCTTGTTAGAGGCCACTAGATACCTGAACCCCTTCCATGAGGTGAGCCAATTAGGCCGTAGTGCAGCAGTCTTGATGAATTTTTCAGAACTAAACACCAAAAATGAAAATTCTTTCACAAATTTATAGTTCAAAAAGCAGTAAGTCTTTATTTACAAATCACATGACCATGTATTTAAAGAATCCTAAGGGATCTAACAATAAACCTACTATAGAACTAGTGGAGTTGCAGCTATAGATAGATAGTTTTAAAAAGTCAATTGTATCAATGTATTCTAGTGATGAATAATTGGAAATTGAAATTATTATATATATTATTATAATTATATAATATATAACTTCATGATAGCTTCCAAAAATGTGAAATACCTAAGGGTAAATTTAATAAAACAAGGTCCTGGATCAGGAAATACAGTATTGTTAAGATATAAATTCTCTCAAAATCAATCTATAAATTTAGTGTATTTAATATCAAAATTTCAGCAGGCATCTTTGTATAACTTGACAAAACTACCCCCAAATTTATATGGTAATGAGAAAGACCTAGTATAAACAAAATAATTTGAAAAAGACTCCAAAAATGTGAATTATATTATTTGATTTCTAGACTTAAGATGTAGTAATAAAAGTAGTGTAGTAATGGAGTATACATAGAAATTGAATTTAAAATAAAAGCTTCTGCTACGGTTAAGAAATGAGGTGGGAAACCAGGAAAAAAATATGTGTAACCAACAAAGGGTTTGTATTCAGAAAATATATAAAGACCTCCTAAAATTCAAAATAAGGCAAGCAATGAAATGAAAAATAACCAAAGATTTGAACAAGTATTTCACAAAAGTACATGCACAAATCACCAAAGAGCCCATGGAAAGATGGTCAATGTTATTAATCATCAGGGAAATGTAAAACTAACAAACAAACAAAAAAACCCAATTAAGTACCACTACACAGCCAACAGAATTGCTAAAATCGAAAAGTATGACATTCCCCAGTATTTTCAAGGATACGAAACAATGAGAGCACTCATTCCTCATTCATTGTTGGTGAGAAGTTTAACAATTTTGAAAGACATTTTGACAGTTTCTTGAAAAGTTAAACTTACACTTACCATAAATACAGGAAATTTCACTCTTACGAATTTTCCCAGAGTTCAAATCATATTTCCTCAAAAAGATTTGAATAGGAATGTTCATGGCAATTTCATCTATGATAGCCCTAGAGTGGATACAATCCAAATGTCCATCAACCAGGAAATGTATAAACAAACTGTGATATATTCATATGTTAAGGTACAACTAAGGAATAAAAAAGAACAAACTATTGGTATAATCAATAGCATAGATAAATCTCAAAAAAACTATTATACTCAGGGAAATATATCAGACACCAGAGTGCTTTCTGTGTGATTCCATATATATAAAGTTTGGGAAGAGGCAAAATTAATTTATATTGATATAAATTGCGTCAAATCAGTGTTTGCCTGGCTTGAAGGTCGGAATATATATATATATATATATTTTTATTGTAAAGAGGGCATAACAGAACTTTCTCAGATGAAGGAAATGTTTTGTGTCTTGATGGGATAGTGACTCCACTGGTGAATATGTTTGTTGAAATCATTAAAATGTATGTATCTTATTGTTTGTAAATTATATCCTGATAAAGCTGATTAAAAATCAAATATCTAGAAATAAATCTAATTAAATACCTGCAAAACCTCTACACTGTTATAGATTCTGTCTAAAGTTCTCTCTCAGCCAGTGAAAGAGCGGATGCAGGATTAAAATAAGAGAGAGATGGTTAATGTCCAGGAAAAGACAAGAGCCCGAATAAGGGTCCTTGCCCTTATCTATTAAGATCAGAAGGCTTACAAACCTGATGGGCATGCACAAAGAGACAATGAATTGATGAACATTAACTCACAGGCATGAAGGAAAGGGGGTTTTGAAAATATACAGTGTTTGAGGTTTGGGTCAAACAAAAACAAAATCCTGGTGCCTGGCAGATGGACAGATGGTTGTTAATGGCAGACAGGAGGCACCGTGTCTGTTTATATTATTTTATTAGGGGATAAGACAGATAGGGCAGGGGCACCTGGGTGGCTCAGTCAGTTAAGCGTCCGACTTCAGCTTGGGTCATGATCTCACGGTTCGTGGGTTCAAGCCCCGCATCGGGCTCTGTGCTGAGGAATAGCTCAGAGCCTGGAGCTTGTGTCAGATTCTATGTCTCCCTCTCTCTCTGACCCTCCCCTGATTACGCTGTCTTTATCTCAAAAATAAATAAAAACATTTTAAAAAAAGGCAGATAGGGCAAACACTTCAAGGTTAACAAGACACCTTTTCTTTTGTTAATCATCTCCATTCTGGGCAGCTTCACCCACAGCGAAGTGTAGCGGTCTATAGCTCTATTTACCTGCTTACCTAATTTGGTTCTTCATGTGAAAGCAGCTTTTTGCTATAGTACTAAATTGGGGGGTGCTTTTCCCTGAATACCTAATCTTGCTTACCTCATATACCTTTGTAATGGGTGCCTTGCACTCCTGTCTATTCTGGGGGCTCTGCACCCTCTCTCTCTTTTGGGGTGCCTTTGCACCTCCCTATTCTACGGTACTAGTCTTATTTACCCAAAATCAGGTGAGAACATCCCATTGCTTTTTACTTTATGTCTTGTTAACCCATTGGTATAAGCCTGGGGGATTCCTAAGCTTATTTCCCACATTACACTAAAAATTATTAAATAATTTTGATTCAAGATGACCTAAATAATTATAGAAATATACCTGGTTAGGGGCACCTGGGTGGCTCAGTCGGTTGAGCACCTGACTTTGGCTCAGGTCATGATCTCACAGTTTGTGGGTTCGAGCCCCGCATCAGGCTCTGTGCTGACAGCTTGCTTAGAGCCTGGAATCTGCTTCAGATTCTGTGTCTCCTTCTCTCTGTCCCTCCCCTGTTCGTTCTCTGTCTCACTCTGTCAATAATAAATAAATGTTTAAAAAAAAAAAAGAAATATACCTGGTTCATGGATTGAACGATTCAATGTTTTAAAAGTTTATTTATCGGGGCGCCTGGGTGGCTTAGTCGGTTAAGCGTCCGACTTTCGCTTGGGTCATGATCTCGCGGTTTGTGGGTTCGAGCCCCGCGTCGGACTCTGTGTTGACTGCCAGCTCAGAGCCTGGAGCCTGTTTCAGTCTGTGACTCCCTCTCTCTCTGATCCTCCCCTGCTCACGCTGTCTCTCTATCTCTCCTAGAAACAAATAAAACATTTTAAAAAAATAAAAGTTTATTTATCTATTTTGAGAGAGTGAGGGAGGAGCAGAGAGAGAGGGAGAGAGATAAGCCCAAGCAGGCTCCATGCTGTCAGTGCAGAGCCTGATGGGGAGCTCGAACTCACAAACCCGTGAGATCATGACCTGAGCCCAAACCAAGAGTTGGACGCATAACCAACTGAACCATCCAAGTGCCCTAAAAGATTCAATATTTTAAAGTCAATTATTCCATACTACATGGCAATGAGAAAGAATGAAATCTGGTCATGTGTAGCAACATGGATGGAACTTGAAGGTGTTATGCTGAGTGAAATAAGTCAGGCAGAGAAGGACAAATACCACATGTTTGCACGTATAGGAGGATTAGGAGGAACTTAACAGAGGATCGTGGGAGAGAAGAAGGGGGGAAATAGTGGGGGAGAGGGAGAGAGGCAAACCATGAGAGACTCTTGAATGCTGAGAACAAACTGAGGACTGATGGGAGTGGGAGGGAGGAGGGGTGATGGGCATGGAGTAGGGCATTGTGGGGATGAGCACTGGGTGTTATATGGAAACTAACTTGACAATAAACTATTTGTAAAAAAATAAAATAAAGTCAGTTATTCCCAATTTGATCTTTAAATTCAATGCAATCCATATAAACACCTTGGCTAGTTATTTTTTTTAGACAAGCAGATCCCAACTCTGTATATCAAAATGCAAAATGCAAATATAGCCAAGAGAACAGTAAAGAGAGCACCAAAACATCCACTACTAGATACCAAACTTATCAGTGCTATAGTGAGTAAATTATGGATAAATAGTATGAAATTGTTTAAGAGGTTAACATATTTGTGTACAGACATGCATGCGCAGACCTGTGAAACATACCTACACATACTGATGCTTGATTTATAACAATGATTACAAAATCTTGCCATTTGCAACAACATGGATGGAGCTAGAGGGTATAATACTAAATGAAATAAATCAGTCAGAAAAAGACAAATACCATATGATTTCACTTGTATGTGGAATGTAAGAAACAAAGCAAAGGAGCAAAGGAAAAAACAAGAGAGAAACAAGCCAAGAAACAGACTCTTAATTCAGAGAACAAACAAACTGATTCAGAGAACTTAATTCAGAGAACAAAGGTAGGTGGGGAAATGGGTGAAATAGGTGATGGGGATTAAAGAGTTCACTTGTGAGGAGCACCAAGTGATGTATGGAAGTACTGAATCACTATATTGTATGCCTGAAACTAATATAACACTGTATGTTAACTATATTGGAACAAAAATTAAAAACATAATAAAAATTAATTATTTAAAGTTAATAAGAGAAAGAAAATGTACTATAAAGGGGTACTTAATGATAAAGAAATCTTTTCATGATTTACACTTTAAATAGTAGAAAAGTTGATTAGAAACTGTTCTCAGTGGAATTCTAATATATATGTATATACACATATGTACATATAAACATAGACTGTAGTAAATAGAATATAATCAATCTTTATTTCTGAGGATACTTATATTATCAATATTAAAACAAAAATTCTTTTTAAAAATACTTTATTTTTAAGTAAATCTCTACACCGAACATGGGGCTCAAACCCCAAATCCCAAGATCAAGAGTGTATGCTCCACTGACTGAGCAAGGAGGTGACCCCAAAACAAAACAAAATTTCTATACATAAAACCACTAGAAACAAAAATAGTAAATAACAAACTAGAAAACATATCACGAATTTATTTTAACTTCATTTTTTACATCAGAAAAAAAAAGTGATGAGGAAAAATCCTTTTCCGCTCCATCTGGAAAATCTATCACTAGCTTCCCAAAATTATTTACGATACAGGATAAGCCACTATAATACAGAAACCCCCAAAATACAATGGTTTAAACAAGAGAGAGAGAGAAAATATATTTCTCCTATACAAAATAGTCCAGAGATAGAAAGAGACTTTTGGGCAGGTGGATTTGTCTGCTCTATGAGGTCAAGTGATTTCTATTTTGCTGCTCTGTTATCTCCTAGAGTCTTGTACATACACTTGTCTGAGTTCTAGGACACAGGAATAGAGAGGAGAAAGTAGTAGGCAAACAAAGCCAATTTGACAATAAATTATATTCACAATAAATAAATAAATAAATAAAATGTTTAATTTTATGTTCCATGAATATAACCTCAATAAAAAATAAAATTTAAATAAAAAAGAAATTTGAACAGACTTATAATGAGCGAAGAAATTGAATTGGTTATCAAAAATCTCCCAACAAATAAGGGTCCTGGATCATATGGCTTGCCAGGGAAATTTTTAAAGATATTTGTTTTATTTTGGAAAAGTAAATTTTTATTTAAAAATTTTTAATATGATTTTTGTCAAATGGGTAACATATAGTATGTAAAATGTGCTCTTGGTTTCGGGGGTAGATTCCCATGTTTCGTCAGATACATACAACACCCAGTGCTCATCCCAACAAGTGCCCTCCTTAATGCCTATCAACCATTTCCCTTCTCCCCTACTACCCCATCAACCCTGTTTGTTCTCTGTATTTAAAAGTCTCCCCATTTGAGTTTTGGTAGTGTTTGAGCGTCTAAGAATTTTTCCATTTCTTCCAACTTGTCCAGTTTGTTGGCATATAATTTTTCATAGTGTTCTCTCATAATTGTATTTTTTTGATGTTGATTGTGATCTCTCCTCTTTCATTTGTGATTTTGTCTATTTGGTTCCTCTCTCTTTTCTTTTTGAGAATTCTGGTGGGGGTTATCAATTCTGTTTATTCTTTTAAAAAAATCAGCCCTTAGATTTATTGAACTGTTCTGCTGGGGTTTTTTTGATTCTATATAATTTCTTTCTGCTCTAATCTTTATTATTTCTCTTCTGATGGATTTGGACTTTGTTTGCTTTAGCTTTTCTAGCTCCATTAGGGGTAAGATTGTGTATTTGGGACCTTTCTTGCTTCTTGAGATAGGCCTGATTGCAATGTATTTTCCTCTTAGGACTGCCTTTGGTGTATCCCAAAGGGTTTGGACTGTCATGTTTTCATTTTCATTTGCTTCCATATATTTTTAATTACTTCTTTAATTTCCTGATTGGTCCATTTATTCTTTGGTAGGATGTTCTTTAATCTCCATGTATTTGGGAGCTTTCCAATTTTTTTTTGTATTTTATGTATGTATGTAAATATAATTTATTGTCAAATTGGTTTCTATACAACACCCAGTGCTCATCCCAACAAATGCCCTCCTTAATGCCTATCACCCACTTTCCCGTCTCCTCTGCCCCCACATCAACCGTCAGTTTGTTCTCAGTATTTAAGAGTCTCAGGTCTTTCATCCATTTTGAGTTTACCTTACACCATACACAAAAATAAACTCAAAATGGATGAAGGACCTGAATGTGAGACAGGAAACCATCAAAACCCTAGAGGGGAAAGCAGGAAATAGCCTCTTTGACCACAGCCGCAGCAATTTCTTACTCGACACATCTCCAAAGGCAAGGGAATCAAAAGCAAAAATGAACTCTTGGGACCTCATCAAGATAAAAATCTTCTGCACTGCAAAAGAAACAATCAACAAAACTAAAAGGCAACCAACGGGATGGGAAAAGATATTTGTAAATGACATATCGGATAAAGGGCTAGTATACAAAATCTATAAAGACTCACCAATTTCCAAATTTTTTCTTGTGGTTGATTTCGAGTTTCATGACATTGTGATCTGAAAACATGCATGGTATGGTCTCAATTTTTTGTGCCTGTTGAGGGCTGTTTTTTGACCCAGCATATCATCTATTTTGGAGAATGTTCCATGTATACTCAAGAAGAATGTGCATTTTGCTCCTTTAGGATTAAAAGTTTTGAATATATCTGTCAAGTCTATCTGGTTCAATGTGTCATTTAAAGCCATTGTTTACTTATTGATTTTCTGCCTAGATGATCTGTTCATTGCCATATGTGGAGTACTAAAGTCACTTACAATTACGGTATTTTTATTTATACATTTGTTTAGGTTTGTGGTTAATTGATTTCTTTATTTGTGTATCTTCATGTTGGGGACATAAATATTTATAATTGTTCTTCTTGATGAATAGACCCCTTAATCATGATATAATGCCCTTCTTCATCTATTGTTACAGTCTTCATTTTAAAGTCTAGATTGTCTGATATAAGTATGGCTACACCAGCTTTCTTCTGACGTCCATTAGCATGATAGATGGTTCTCCATTCCTTCACTTTCAATATGCTGGTTTCTTCAGGTCTAAATTGAGTCTCTTGTAGGCAGCATATAGATGGATCTTGTTGTTTTGTTTTTAATTTTTTTATTTTATTTCTGGGAGAGACAGACAGCATGATCAGGGGAGGGTCAGAGAGGGAGAGAGACACAGAATCTGAAACAGGCTCCAGGCTCTGAGCTAGCTTTCAGCAGAGAGCCCAATGTGGGACGCGAACCCACGAACCGTGAGATCATGACCTGAGCCAAATTTGGATGCTTAACCGACTGAGCCACCCAGGTGCCCCATTTTTGTTATTGTTTTATCCATTCTGATACCCTATGTCTTTTGATTGGGGCATTTAGTCCATTTACATTCAGACTGATTATTGAAAGATAAAGATTTAGTGCCATTGTGTTTATCTCTAGGTTTCATATTCATAGTGATATCTCTGGTTCTTTGTAGTCTTTCCTGCTTTCCACTCACAGGGTCCCCCTTAGGATACCCTCAGGGATGATTTAGTGGTCATGAACTCCTTTAGTTTTATTTGTCTGGGAAAGCCTTTATCTCTCCTTCTATTCTGAATGACAGCCTTGCTGGATAAAGGATTCTTGGCTGCATATTTTTCCTGTTCAGCACAATGAATATTTCCTGCCATTCTTTTCTGGCCTGCCAAATATTCAGTAGAGAGGTTTGCTACTATCCTTGTGTGTCTACCCTTACAGAGACCATTTGTCCCTAGCTGCCTTCAGACTTCTCTCTTTATCTTTGTATTTTGCCAGTTTCGCTAAGGTATGTCATGGTGTTGAGCTGTTTTTGTTGATTTTGAAAGGAGTTCTCTGTGCCTCTTGGACTTGTATGCCTATTTCCTTATCCATATTAGGGAAGTTCTCAGCTATAATTTGTTCAAATAAACCTTCTGCCTCTTTTTTTCATTATTCTTCTTTTGGAACTACTGTGATACTGATATTGTTTTGTTTGATGGAATCACTTAGCTCTCTAATTCTCCCCTTGTGATCTAGTAATTTCCTTTCCCTCTTTTTTCAGTTTCATCATTTTTTAAAAATAATTTTATCTTCTATTTCACCTATTCTCTCTTCTCCTTCTTCCATTCTCCTTGTCACTGTATCTAGTTCATTTTGCCTCTCATTTATAGCATTTCTTAATTCACTGCGATTAGTTCTTAGGTCATTGATCTTTGCAGCAATATATTCTCTTCTGTCTTCTATGGTTTTTTCAAGCCCAGCCATTAACCTTATGATTGTTATTCTAAATTCTTGTTCAGGTACATTATTTATATCGGTTTTGAGCAATTCTCTCATTGTAACATTTTCCTGAACATTCTTCTTGGGAGAATTCTTCTGTTTCTTCATTTTGACTATGTTTCCGTCTTTTACATGTTTTAGTAGCCTGTTAGGTGTCCTGCATCTGTGAGTACTAATATATTAAAAAGGGGTCATACACTGTCTAGGGCCTGGCACTTCAAGAAGTGTTTTTAGTGTGTGTTGCATGTACTCTGTTGTGTTTTGGCTGCTGTATCCAACTGGTCTGTCTTTTGCAAAGCTCCTCCTTTCTTGTAGTGGTAGAGTGTTTGGACCTTCAACCAGGTGTGCTTTGATTTATTCATTGAAATAACCCTGGCATAAAAGGAAAGTGGAGGGAAGACAAAGAGAAAGATAAAAGGGGAGAAAAGAAGACCAAACAGAGAATAAAAAACAAAACAAAACAAAACAAAGCAAAAAAAAATTTGGCTAAATCCAGAGAAAGAGAGAGACAGGAAAATAAAAACAAGATTAAAAAAAGATGTAAAAAGAATAAAGGAAAAATGCATGCTTAAACAAAAATATATACAAAGAAGTGTGTATATATACGTTTTATTCTATATATATAGAATTATATATAGAGAATTTTATCCTATATATAGTATAGAAAAGAGGAAAAATATATATATTTATTATATGTATATATCTTATTATACATATAATAAGAATTGACCAAAAACAAATCAGAAACTATGAGCTTGATTCCATGAGATCATGAGCTGACCCAAAGTCGGACACTCAACTGACTGAGCCACCTGGGTGCCCCTGAGCTTGATTCCAAAGGAAAATAATAAGAGGGTAGAAAGAAAAATATGAGAGAACAAACAGACAACAAACAAACAAACAAACAAAAAACAGTTGTTTGTTGGTACCTGGGACCGGTTCTTATTCTGGTCTGGAAGCGAGGCTGTCTGAGTTGGCTCAGTGTCAGTCTTCCTCCAATTAACAAACAGTTGCCAGGCAGGGAGGGGCAGGATTTGGTGTAGTGTAAGGGGGGGGGGGTCCCACCTCCATTGGAGGCTGCTGTGATGCTTTCAGAAATCTCATTTTTTTGATGTTGGGGAGAAAAATGGTGATACCTCATTCTCTTTTCTCCAGAGTGGGTCTCTTAAACCACACTGTTCAGGCATCTCTCACAGAATAGTGATGGTGGTCAGTTTGCCCGGCTCCACAGTTCTCCTATGCCTCCTAGGTACTTGGATCGGATTCAAATCCTGACGTCTTAAAGTACCTTTCACCACGCAGACCTTGTTCTGGTGTAGTGCCACTCAGCCCTGACCATAAAAGGCCTTTTGGTGGTGCCTGCAAGATCTTTTGTTCTTGGGGAGGCAATTAATCCTCCCACAGTACTCAAGGAAGAGGATTGTTCTCTCCCAGTGCATCCCTGAGGAGATTGCTACAGCGCCCCACCCCAGCTCCTTAGCCTGCAGGTGTGTGCACAGGGCTATGGCTTTGGTCAGGAGAAAGTCGTGCACTTTTGAAACTTCCAAGTTTCAGTACCTAAGGCTTTTTGCCAAATAGAAACTGGCACTCTCCATAGTATGTGATCCTGAAAGATTTTCCTCTTAAGCTAACTAGATACTGAAGCCCGTCTCTCTTTCTCTCCCTTTTGTCTCCCCATAGAAAGGGTTCCCTCCCCTCTGTGTCTACACTGTTTTATCTCCCCTAATTCACATACACTCACCTTGGTCCTGCCATGTTCTATCCCTCCAACTATGAAAATCCTTCTGCCCCTGTGCAGATCAATTCCTGGGTGTTCCAAGTGATCTGACTTCAATACAGCTGTGTTTGAGGACAAGGAAAATCCTGGTCCCTCTACTTCTACACCATCTTAACTCCCTCCTCGATTTCAGCAATTTTAAAGATAATAGACTATACAAAATAAAAATAATAACAATGTACCATGGAATTTACAACATAGATACAAGGTAAATAGGACAGGGCAGGAGGTAGAAAATGGAAGTATACTATTTGTATAGTTCTTACATGAATTGGTATATTATTGTTTGATAATAAACTGTAATAAGTTAATGATACATAATGTAAACTCTAGAGTAAACACTAAAATTAAAGCCAAGGGTTATAGCTAATAAGCCACAAGTGGAAATAAAACAGAATAGTAAAAAAGTGTCAATTATATTTTTTAAAAGCAAGGAAAGAGGGAAAAAAGAACAGTGAAAATATGGATATATAAAAGCAAATAGCAAGGCATTATGTTTAAACCCAAGTATAGTAATAATTATAGCAAATACTGTTTAAGCTTTCCAAGTAAAAATAAGAAATTGGTGGATTGGATAAAAATCCCAACCACTTATGTACTTTCTATGAGACATACACTTTAGATATAAAGACACAGATGGGTTAATAGCAAAATAATTGAAAAACAAATAGTATGGAAACACTAATCATAAGAGAGTGGGAATGACTAGATTAATATCAACAAAGTAGATTTCAGAACATGACATGCCCATCCACAAATGAATGGATAAACAAATGTGGTATATACATACAATGGGATATTATTCAGTCTTAAAAAGAATGAAATAAAAATGAAATTATTTTTTTAAATTTAACTTGACGGAGGAACAAGGGGGAGAAGAAGGGCGGAAATGGTGGGGGAAAGGGAGAGAGGCAAACCATGAGAGACTCTTGAATGCTGACAAAAACTGAGGACTGATGGATGTGGGGGGGGATGGGCATGGAGGAGGACACTTGTGGGGATGAGTACTGAGTGTTATGTGGAAACTAATTTGACAATAAACTATTTGAAAAAACAAATTTCTTTCTGAGAGAGACAGCATGAGCAGGGGAGGGTCAGAGAGAGAGAGATACAGAATCTGAAACAGCCTCCAGGCTCTGAGCTGGCTGTCAGCACAGAGACCTACAAGGGGCTCAAACCCATGAACTGTGAGATCATGACCTGAGCCGAAGTCGGATGCTTAACCGACTGAGCCACCCAGGCTCCCCTAAAAATGAAATTCTCACACATACTATGACATGGATGAACCTCGAAGACATTATGCTAAGTGAAATAAGTCAGGAAGAAAAGGGCAAATATTCCACTTATGTGAGGTACCCAGAATAGGCAAATTCATAGAGACAAATAGTGTAATCATGGTTGCCAGGAGCTGGGGGAAGGGAGGAATGAGGAATTTTTTTGTTTAATGGGTGCAGAGTTTCAATGTGGGAGGATGAAAAAGTTCTGGAGATGGATGATGGTGGTTTTTGCACAACAATGTGAATATATTTAATGCCACTTAACTGTACACTTAAATATGGTTAAAGTGGTAAATGTTATATTATGTGTTTATGTTTATTACCAATAAAAATAAATTTAGTAAAGCAATGAATGGGGACAACTTTGGATTAAGAGATCTATAAGACATATCAATCAAGTGTTGTTGGATCCTCTGTCAAACAAATGTAATTTTTTTAAAACATAATATATTTGGGACAATTGAAAACTTGAACAGTGAATAGATTTTTAATATTAAGGAAATATTATTTTAGGATAATAATATTTTGATTAATTTTAAAAATTTCTTATCTTCTAGAAATAAAGTGCCAATACATGGAATTCTATGTTGTCTGGAATTTGTTTCAAAATAACACAGTAGAAAAAGAGTGGGTGAGAATAAAAACAAATTGACCATCAATTGAAAATTATCATAGCTTAAACTATAGAATGCTTGTGAAAGAAATTGAGGAAGACAAAAAGAATTGGAAAAACATTCCATGCTCATGGATTAGAAGAACAAATATTGTTAAAATATCTATACTACCCAAAGCAATCTCCACATTCAATGCAATCCCTATCAAAATAACACCAGCATTCTTCACAGAGCTAGAAAATTAATTCCAAAATTTGTATGGAACCAGAAAAAATCCTGAATAGTCAAAGTAATGTTGAAAACACAAACAAACAAACAAAACAAAGCTAGAGACATCACAATTCCAGACTTCAAAGCTGTATTACAAAGCTGTAATTATCAAGACAGTATGGTACTGGCACAAAAACAGATGCACAGATTAATGGAATGGAATAGAGAACCCAAAAATAGACCCATATTGTATGGCCAACTAATCTTCAACAAACCAGAAAAGAGTATCCAATGGAAAAAAGACAATCTTTTCAACAAATAGTGTTGGGAAAACGGGACAGCAACATGTAGAAGAATGAAACTGAACCACTTTCTTACAGCATACACAAAAATAAATTCAAAATGGATGAAAGACCTAGGAAAGTGTCAGGATCCTATAGGAGAAAGCAAACAGCAATCTCTTTGACCTCAGCTGCACAACTTCTTAGTAAACACGTCCCCTGAAGCAAGGGAAACAAAAGCAAAAATGAACTATTGGGACCTCATCAAGATAAAAAGCTTCTGCACAGCAAAGAAAACAATCAACAAAAGATGACTGATGGGATGGGAGAAGATATTTGCAAACAACCTATCTGATTAAGGGTTAGTATCCAAAATCTATAAAGACCTAGGCAAACTCAACACTCAAAACACAAGCCAGTTAAGGGCAGAAGACATGAATAGGCACTTCTTCAAAGAAGACATCCAGATGGCTAACAGACACATGAAAATATGCTCAACATCACTCATCATCAGGGAAATACAAATCAAAACCACAATGAGATACCACCTCACACCTGTCAGAATGGCTAAAATTAACAACTCAGGAAACAACAGATATTGGCAAGGAAGCACAGAAAAAAGAACCCCTTTGCACTGTTGGTGGGAATGAACACTGGTGCAGCTACTCTGGGAAACAGTATGGAGTTTCCTTAAAAAGTTAAAAATAGAACTACCCCATGACCCAGGAATTTCACTACTAGGTATTTATCCAAAGGATATAAAAATATTGATTTGAAGGGGCACATGCACCCCAATGATTATAGTAGCACTATCAACAGTAGCCAAATTATGGAAAGAGCCCAAATGTCCATCATCTGATGAATGGATAAAGAAGATGTGATATATGTATCACATATATATACATACATACACGATATATACATGTGATATATATACATGTGATACACACACACACATACTATGAAGTATTACTCAGCAATCAAAAAGAATGAAATCTTGCCATTTGAAACAACATGGATAGAACTAGAGTATAATATGGTAAACAAAATAAGTCATTCAGAGAAAGACAAATATATTATTTCAGTCATGTGGAATTTAAGAAGCAAAACAGATGAACATTGGAGAAGGAAAGGAAAAATAAAAAAGATTTTAAAAAAAGATAGGCAAACCACAAGAGACTATTGAATATAGAGAACAAACTGAGGGCTGCTGAGGGGAGGTGGTGGAGATGGGCAAAATGGGTGATGACCCAGAGAAATACAAATCAAAACCACACTGAGATATCACCTCACGCCAGTCAGAGTGACAATGAGCAATTCAGAAGACTCTAGATGCTGGCGAGGATGTGGAGAAACGGGCACCCTCCTACACTATTGGTGGGAATGTAAACTGGTGCAGCCCCTCTGGAAAACAGTGTGGAGGTTCCTCAAAAAATTAACACTAGAACTCCCCTATGACCCAGCAATAGCATGCTAGGAATTTGCCCAAGGGATACAGGAGTGCTGATTCATAGGGGCACATGGACCCCAATATTCATAGCAGCACTCTCCACAATAGCCAAAACATGGAAAGAGCCCAAGTGTCCATCAACGGACGAATGGATCAAGAAGATGTGGTTTATCTATTCGATGGAATACTACATGGCAATGAGAAAGAATGAAATCTGGCCATGTGTAGCAACATGGATGGACCTTGAGGGTGTTATGCGGAGTGAAATAAGTCAGGCAGAGAAGGACCAATACCATATGTTTACACGTATAGGAGGATTAGGAGGAACGTAACGGAGGACCGCAGGGGAAAAGAAGGGGGGAAATAGTGGGGGAGAGAGGCAAACCGTGAGAGACTCTTGAATGCTGAGAACAAACTGAGGAGTGACGGGTGTGGGGGGTGAGGGGGGAGATGGGCATGGAGGAGGGCACTTGTGGGGATGAGCACTGGCTGTTATATGGAAACCAATTTGACAATAAACTATTTGTAAATAAATAAATAAATAAATAAATACATAAATAAATAAATGGGTGATGAGCAGGGTGCCTGGGTGACTCGACTCAGTAGGTTAAGCATCCAACTCTTTATTTCAGCTCAGGTCATGATCTCATGGTTCATGAGTTCCAGCCCCACTTAGGACCCCATGCTGATAGTGTGGAGCCTGCGGGACTCTCTGTCTCTGTCTCTGTCTCTGTCTGTCTCTTTCTCTCTCAACCTCTCCCTCTCCCTCTCTCTCTCTTTCTGCCCACTCCCCAGCCCACGTGCATGTGTGCTCTCTCTTACTCTGTCTCTCAAAGTAAATAAATAAACTTTAAAAAAACCTACAAGACGCAATTGAGAGAAATGGAAAAAATGTCTAAATAAATAAATGTAGAGATGCATCATGGTCATGGATAAGAAGACTGAATATTGTTAATATGTTAATCTTCCTTTCCATCTAATCTACATATTGAATACAATCACTGTCAAAATCCAAGAAAGCATCTTTGTAGAATTTGAGAAGGTGTCTCAAAAATTTATATGGATTTATAATAGTTAAAAAATTGTAAAAATGAAAAACAAGTCTGGAGCACTCAAAATTTTTATGTTGTGATACAGCTACAGTGACAAAGGCAGTGATGGTGGTTTACAGAATTGAATAGGTCAATGGAAAAGAATACATAGTCCAGAAATAGATCCAAACATATATGGTCAATTGGTTTTCAACAAAGGTGTCAAGATATCTCACAGGGTATCATTGATCTTCACTTGACATCATGCACAAAATATAACTTGAAATTAATCATACACATGAATATGAAACCCAGAACTATGAAACTTCTATATAGCAGAAAGTCTTTGCAACCTTGAGGTAGGCAAAGATTTCTTGGGTTAGACAAAAAAACGAGCACAGATCATTTAAAAAAACAGCTGCACAATTGAACTTTAACAAAATTAAAAACTTCTGATTTTTGAAAGATATCATTAATAAATTAAATGACAGTGTTAAAATAGTTTCAATACTTATAGTTGACAACTAGTTTGTATCTAAAACGTATATAAAGAACTCCTAAATCTCAAAAGTGTAAGATGAACAACAGATAAAAATGGGCAAAATATTTAGATACAAATTTGTAAAAGTAGATATGTAAACTACCAATAAGCACCTGATAAAAAATGCTCAGCATTGTAAGCCCCTAGGGAAATACAAACTAAAATCATATTAAGATACCATTACACATCTAATGGAAATATTAAAATTACAAAGGCTAATAATGTCAAACATAACTACAAAACATTGATGAAAGAAATTGGAGACAACACAAATGGAAAAATATTCCTTGCTAATGGATTGAAAACACAAATATTGCGAAAATGCTCATACTACCCAAAACAATCTGCAGATTTATGCAATTCTTATCAAATATCAACAACGTACTTCACAGAACCAGAATAAGCACTCTTAAAATTTATTTGGAACTACAAAAGATCCCAAATAGCTAAGCAATCTTGATAAAGAAAAACAAAGGTGGGAGTACACATTTCCAGATTTCAGGTTATACTACAAATATGTAGTAATCAAAACAGTATGTTACTGTCACAAAAATGGACACAGATCAATAGAATAAAATGGAGAGCTCAGAAATAAACCCATGATTATATGATCAGTTAATCTTCAATAAAGAAGGAAATAATATGTAATAGGAAAGAAAGATAGTCTCTTCAACAAATGGTGACGGGAAAACTGGATAGCTATATGCAAAAGAATAAAAACTGAACCATTTTATTACACCACACACAAAAATAAACTCAAAATGGATTAAAGACCTAGATGTGAAACTCAAAATCATAAATACCCAGAAGAGACCACAGGCGGCTGATGGGGGTGGGGGGAGGCGAACGGGAGTGATGGGCATGGAAGAGGGCACTTGTGGGGATGAGCAGTGGGTGTTATATGGAAATCAACTTGACAATAAATTATTAAAAAAAAAGAAAGAGAGTCCACAGGCAGTAATTTCTCAGACATCAGCCACAGAGACATTTTTCCAGATGTGTCTCCTCAGACAAGGGAAAGAAAATAAAAATAAACTGTTAAGACTACCTCAAACAACAACAACAACAACAACAAACTTCTGCACAGTAAGGGAAACAACCAACAAAAATAAAAGACAATCTACTGAATGGGAGAAGATATTTGCAAATGACATATCTGATATAGTATTAATATCCAAAATATATAATGATCACCACAACTCAACACCACAAAAACATAATTCAGTTGGAAAACGGGCAGAAGACATGAACAGGCATTACTTAAAAGAAGACATCCAGATGACCAATAGACATGAAAAATGCCCAATATCATTGTTCATCAGGGAAATTAAAATCAAAACCACAATGAGGTATTACCTCACACCGTCAGAATGGCTAAAATCAAAACCATAAAAAACAACGGGTGTCAGTGAGGATGTGAAGAAAAAGCAACCCTTTTGCACAGAGGTGGTAATGCAAATTGTGGGAATGCAAACCACTGCTACAAACAAATGGAGATTCCTTCAAAAAAAATTAAAAATAGAACTACCATATGATCCAGTAATTCCACTACTGGGAATGTATACATCCTTATGTTTATTGCAACATTATTTATAATAACCAAATTATAGAAGCAGCCCACATGTCCATCTCTAGATGAATGAATATATATAATATATATATATGAATGAATTAATATATAATATATTGTATATAATATAATATTAATATATTATAATATATTAATTTAAATTTAATATATAAATTTATATATTTTTATATATTTATAATATGTATATAATGGAATATTACTCAGCTATAAAAAAGAATGAAATTTTGTCGTTTGTAACAAAATGGATAGGTCTAGAGAGTATCACACTAAGCAAAATAAGTTAGAGAAAGACAAACACTTTATGATTTCACTCATATGTGGAATTTAAGAAATAAAACAAACAAAGGCAAAATAAAGAGGCAAACCAAAAAAAAACAGTTTCTTAACCACAGAGAACAGATTATTACCAGTGGGGAGGTGGGGGGAATGGGTGAAACTGGTGATGGGAATTAAGAGTACACTTACCTTGATGAGCACTGAATAATGTATAGAGTTGTTGAATCACTATTTTGTACACCTCACACTAATATATAACACTGTAGGTTACCTATACTGAAATTAAACTTTAAAAAATAATAAAATAAAATAAAAAAGACAAAAAAATTGCCCAACATTTTGGAGGATATGGAGCAAGAGGAACTCATATTTTGCTGGTGGGAGATGTTTCTTAACTTTATCTAAATTTCCCAAATTCAACTATTCTGGAAAACTATTTGGTAGTTTCTTAAAATTCAGCTATTCTACTTTTAGGTATTTACCCACAACAAATGAAAATATACTTTCACAAAAATATTTGTATATAAATTTTCATAGCAGTTTTGTTTATTTTTTTAATATTTTATTTATTTCTCAGAGAGAGAGAGAGACAGCGTGAACAGGGGAGACACAGAATCCAAAACAGACTCCAGGCTCTGAGCTAGCTGTAATCACAGAGCCCGACGCAGGGCTCAAACCCACAAACTGTGAGATCATGACCTGAGCCAAAGTCAGACGCTTAGCCAACTGAGCCACCCAGGCGCCGTATAGCAGCTTTGTTTATAAAAGCCCATTATTGGAAATAACCCATAAAAGTTTGGACAGCCATAGAGGAAATGAGGCCCTTAGTCTAAAAGCCCTCCAGAAGCAAAATCCTGCCAATAACCTTGTAAATTAGGAAGTCGACTCTTTCTTAGTTGAGCCTTAAGATGATACTGCAGTCACGTCAACATCTTGATTGTAGCCTTGTATATGACCTTGTGGGAGAGCCACCCACTTAATCTGTGCCCATTTCGTGGATCACAGAAACTATGAGATAATAATTGCTTGTTGTTTTAAACCAATAAATATTGGGCAATTTGTTATGCAGCAATAGACAACTAAACACATACAGTTGAACAATAAAAAGAAACACACTATTGATATAGACCATAACATGGAAAAAGCCAAGCACGAAAGAATGCATGATTCCATTTAGACAACATTCTTGAATAGGTAAAACCTATCAATAGTGATAGAAATTAGATTACTGGTTTCCTGGAATGAAGTTTGGTGGGGTAATCACTGCAAAGGGACATGACTTTCTGGGGGCAATGGAAATGTTTCAAATCTTAAATAAAGTAGTCATTATGTGGGAGTATACACTTGTCAATACTCATAACTCATTTGAAATATACTCCTCATATGTATGATTTATTGTATGGAATTTACATCTCTGAAAGTTGGTTAAGAAAAGTGGCCAGAGAAAAAAACAACATAAGGTGAGACTAATGTCTCTGCAAAACAAAGAAACTAGACTATAAAAGGCTATACAGAAATCCCTCAATTGTCGTAGCTCTGTAGCTATGTAGTTTTATCTTAGATGTGTATTCTCTGCCCACTGAGTGAAAAACACAATGAAATCTTGAATAATTGCTTGGAATCACAGTGCAAAGAAATTCAGATAATTCTGAATTACATAAACTAGGAAATCACTGAGCCAATCCATATAGGAGGATTCTTAACAACCCTGATCTTGTTTATCATGAGGTCACTAGGAGACTCTAAGATCTCACCATCGCTACCCTTGCTATCATGTAATGATATTTGAAAAGGTTTCTTAGATCATACTCATGTAAATAAAAATTAATCTTGTAAATTTTAAAGAATTTTTATTACAAAATATATCCTAGAAACATAAAAAATGTGAACATTAGTGAAATAGTATAAGGCGAACACTCTTGTAGTCATAACTCAGATCAATAAGTAAAACTTCCAGCCACTCCAGAAACTCATGCATGTGCCCCATCCTAATGGAAGCCTCCCTTTTCTACCCTGAAAGTATCCACTGTCCTGACTTTTGTAGTAATCAGTTTCTTATGGTTTTATCTTCCAAGTGTGCATACTGAATATTATAGTTTAGTCTTGCCCTTTTGAAAATGGTGTTATACTTATTTAAAATCTCTATTAATGTACAGGTTTTCACTCCATTTCTTTGTTTTTTTTTTAAAAAATTTGTTTAATGTTTATTTATTTGAGAGAGAGAGATTGAGCGAGTGAGCAGGGAAGGGGCAGAGGGGGAGACACAAGTCTGAAGCAGGCTCCAGACTCCTAGCCGTCAGCACAGAGCCTGACATGGGGCTCGAATTCACAAACTGTGAGATTATGACTTGAGCCAAAGTCGGACACTTAACCGACTGAGCCACCCAGGTGCTCCTATTTCTTTATTTTTCTTATCCATTATCTATGGAAGAACTTGGGCTGTTTGACTTCTAGACTTTCCTAGAGTCTAGATTTTGCTAACTGCTTACTTATGGTTCAACCTGATCCTCTTTCCTCTAATTCCTGCAAATTGGCAACTATATCCAAGAGATTAAAATATTGACTTTAATAGTTTTCCTTATCCACATATCATTTGGTGACTACAGGTCTACGGTGGCCAACTTGATTTTCAAATCTTCTGTTGATATGTTATAGTCATCTTTGAGTGAAATCCTGTGCTCTTAACACTAATTAACCCAACATGCCTTATTAATTTGTATAGCCACTCTATCTTGAAATGCTAGAGCCTTATCTGGCTCTCACCCCTTCCATAGCCAGTAAGCCTCTATCTTTCTTCACTGTGACAGCTGAATTTGTCACTTTCCTGTTTTAGGCCCTCATAACTTTTCATCTGAACTACTACGGCAGATCATTATCTGATATTCCTTCCATTCTCCTCTCTCCCCTTTTGAGAGATTTCAGTAAGGTGTGCAAGGATGCACATTGGTTAGTGTTGAGTCTAGGAACTAGCCCAAGTTTTAGAATAAGGACTGTCTTAAAATGTTGCTATATTTTCTCCCGTCTTTGTTCACTGATGAGCCAATAGTTATTTGGGGAAACGTTTCACATGCTCAGAACTGCCTTGTGTGCTCTGAATGTTAAGGGCTAGTTCTCAGAGAAAGTCACAACACTGGTGAAAAATATACTGTCTCTGGGTAGGCCAGGTACCCTTTCACATGAGACCATTTAGTGACAGCTATATTAAAGAGTGAAGTGTCCGGTCAATAGAAGCTAGAAGAAGGCAAAGGCCAGGTTAGCCTGAAATAGAGAAAGTCTCAAGGAGGAAAAGGACCTTCTCACAGAACATGGGAAAGATAGAAAAGAACTATCAGACGGGACTCAGCCTCCCATCCTTACCATTAATCACTCTGACCTGTCTTATGCTGTTTTGTGGGTACAAGCCCACTTGCTCCTCTTTTAGAGGTGCTTAAGTCTATTGATGGCCTATGATTTCAAGGCAAGCTCTTTTATGACATGAAATCAATAAATCTATGCTCCGAACTTCCCCAATGGCTTTCTCACTTATTTCCAGGTAATAGAATTCAAATATGTTAACCTTTCTTTATAGCACTAAGGCATGTGCAATTAAAATATAGGTGCCTCAGTTGATTGAGCATCTGGCTCTTGATTTCCAATCTGGTCATGATCTCACAGTTTGTGGGATTGAGGCCTGCATCTAGCTCCAAGGGCAGAGCTTGCTTGGGACTTTTCTCTCCTCTCTCTCTGCCTCTCTCTCTCTCTCTAAATAAAATTAATAAACTTAAAAATAATAAAAAATAAAATATAGGTGCCCCATTGAGCCTACAAATCCATTCCTAAACATCCACCTTAAGGAAATAATCAATGATGTTCACAAAAATACTGTCATATAACAAAAGTTATAGTAAATATGGGTGGTCAAATTCTCTTTATACTACAATGATACCAACTGATTTTTCTTAGACATGAATAAAGGAAACCTTATGATTTGCATTAAACTGAGCTGTGTGTGCATGTATTACAAATGAACAACTTTGCCAAAGTTTGGCTGATAAGCATAACCTTATTGCTATTACTCCTTTTAGCCAATATGGCTAATTTTCCCCAGTAAAAACTTTCTCCATCTTCATCTAAGTAATAGGATTACCTTCCCCAAAGTTTTAAAGGAACTCTTGATCAATCAATTGGAAACTAACACTCCACAGTCTCCCTTGCAGCCAAATGTCTTTCTGTCCAAATTCTTTGCCATGGAATATGAGATATGAAACACAAAGATGTCAAACTATCACTCTTAACAGATGATATGATACTCTACATGGAAAACCCAAAAGACTCCACCAAAAAAACTTCTAGAGCTGATACATGAATTCAGCAACATAACAGGATATAAAGTCAATATACAGAAATCGATTGCATTTCTATACACCAATAATGAGGCAACAGAAAGAGAGATCAGGGAACAGATCCCATTTACAATTGCAATAAAAATGATAAAATATCTAGGAATAAAGCTAACCAAAGTGGTAAAATATCTGTACACTTAAAACTATAGAAAGCTTATGAAAGAAATTGAAGAAGACACAAAGAAATAAAAGAAAAAAAAAACCATTCCCTGTTCATGGATTGGAAGAGCAAACCTTGTTAAAATATCTATACTACCCAAAGCAATCTACACATTCAATGCAATAAAATAACACCAGCAACCTTCACAGAGCTAGAACAATTCTAAAATTTGTATGGAACCACAAAAGATCTTGAATAGCCAAAGTAATGTTGAAAAAGAAAACCAAACCTGGAGACATCACATTCCCAGACTTTTTAAGCTGTATTACAAAGCTGTAATCGACATGACAGTATGGTACAGGAACAAAAACAGACTCAATGGAAACCAACTTGATAATAAACTATTTGTAAAAAAATTTTAAAAAAATAATAAGAAATGATAAAGAAAAAACAGACTCAATGGAGTATAATAGAGAACTGAGAAATGGACCCATAATTGTGGGGTCAACTAACCTTCAACAAGGGGGGAAAGAATATGCAATGGGTGTCCTCTTTGGAGAAGTGTCTGTTTATATCTTCTGCCCATTTCAACAGACACATGAAACGATGCTCAGCCTCCCTCCTCATCAGGGAAATGCAAATCTAAACCACACTGAGATACCACCTCCCTCCAGTCAGAGTGGCTAAAATGAGCAAATCAGAGGACTCTAGATGTTGGCGAGGATGTGGAGAAACAGGCACCCTCCAACCATGTTGGTGGGAATGCAGTCCCTCTGGAAAACAGTGTGGAGGTTCCTAAAAAAATTGACAATAGAATTCCCCTATGACCCAGCAATAGCACTTCTAGGAATTTACTCAAGGGATACATTGGAGTGCTGATGCATTGGAGCACATGTACCCCAATGTTCATAGCAGCACTCTCAATAGCCGAAACATGGAAAGAGCCTAAGCGTCTATCAACGGACAAATGGATCAAGAAGATGTGGTTTATCTATACAATGGAAATACTACATGGCAATGAGAGAGAATGAAATCTGGCCATTTGTAGCAACATGGATGGAACTTGAGGGTGTTATGCTGAGCGAAATAAGTCAAGCAGAGAAGGACAGCTACCATATGTTTGCACGTATAGGAGGATTAGGAGGAACTTAATGGAGGACCATGGGGGAGAAGAAGGAGGGAAATAGTGGGGGAGGGGGAGAGAGGCAAACCATGAGAGACTCTTGAATGCTGAGACAAACTGAGGACTGATGGGTGTGTGTGGGGGGGAGATGTGCATGGAGGAGGGCACTTGTGGGGATGAGCACAGGGTGTTAAATGGAAACCAACTTGACAATAAACTATTAAAAAATAAATAAATAAATAAACACTAAAATTTTAAAAAATATATACAATACAGTGTTTTTTTTCATTTTAATGACTTATTTTATTTAACCCCATATATACAATATATGATCATTTCAACATGTAATCAAGGTGGTAATGAGATGTTTTACATTCTTTTTTCCTACACTAAAGTATTATTTATTATTATTATTAAAAGTTTGTTTATTTATTTTGAGAGACATAGAAAGTGCAAGCAGGGAAAAGACAGAGAAAGAAGGAGACAGAGAGTTCCAAGCAGGCCCTGTGTTATCAGTGCAAAGCCCAATATAGGGCTCCATCCCAAGAACAATGAGATCATGACTGAGTCAAAATCAAGAGTCAGACGCTTAACTGACTGAGCCACCCAGGTGTCCCAATTATTATTTTTTAAAGTTTATTCATTTATTCTGAGAGGGGATGAGTGTCTCCAGGAGAGGGAGAGAGAGAAAATCCCAAACAGGTTCTGCAAAGTCAGCAGAGTTTGATGCAGGGCTCAACCTCACAATTATGAAATCAAGGCACGACCCAAATTCAAGAGTCTAATGCTTAATGGACTGAGCTACATAGGCACCTCTACAATAGAGTATTATTAAATATAGTCACCATGCTGTACATTATATCCCTAGGACTTATTTATTTTATCACTGAAAGTTTGTACGTTTTGGCCACCTTCACCGATTTTGCTCACACCTCCCAACCCCTGCATCTGGAAACCACCTATCTGTTCTCTGTATCTATGAGTTTGGTGGGGTTTTGTTTTTTGATTTTTTAATATTCCACATATAAGGAAGATCATATGGTATTTGCCTTTCTCTGATTCATTTCACTTAGCATAATGCCCTCAAGGTCAATCCATGTTGTCACAAATGGCAGGATTTCTTTATTTTTTTATAGCTGAATGATATTCCATTGTGTATATATACCACATTTTCTTTATTGATTCATCCATCGATGGACACTTAGCTTGTTTTTATAGCTTAGCTACTGTAAATAATGCTGCAATGAACATGGAAGTAATGTCACATTCTTTTTGTTTATCCTGTTGGAGGTTTACTGTATTTTTTGGGTCTAGGAGTTTATAATATTCATAAGCTTTAGATATATTTCAGGAGCGCCTGGGTGGCTCAGTCGGTTAAGGCTCTGACTTCAGCTCAGGTCATGATGTTATGGTTTGTGGGTTTGAGCACTGCATCAGGCTCTCTGCTGTCAGTGCAGAGCCTGCTTTGGACCCTCTGTCCCCCTCTTTCTCTGCCTCTATCCCACTTGTTCTCTCTTAAAAAAAATAAACATTTTGAAAAAAGAAATATTTCAGCCATTATATTTTTTCAATATTTGTTTTTTGTCTCACACACTATCTTCTTTGTCTGAGTCATATTGCCAATTATACTGCTTTATATTGATCCACAGGTCACTGACGCTCTCTTCATTTTTTAAAAAATGCTTATTCATTTTTTAAAGAGAGAGAGCATGAGCAGGAGAGGTGCAGAGAGAGAGGGAAACAGAAAATCAGAAGCAGGCTCCACACTAACAGCACAAAGCCTCATGTGGAACTAGAAATCACGAATAGCAAGATTATGACCTGAGTGGATGTCTGACGCTCAACCAACTGAGCCACCGAGCACCCCTCTCTTCATTTATTTTTTATTGTGATGCAATTTCCATAGTTTCTATTGCCTCGTGCTCATTTACCTTTTTTAAACAAAAGCTTTATTGGGATATAACTCATATATCATTTAATTCTACATTTTAAAGTGTATAAGTCAATGTTTTTTTTTTATTTTTTTTAATGGTTTTTTTTTTTATTTATTTCTAGGAGAGAGAGAGACAGCGTGAGCAGGGGAGGGTCAGAGAGAGAGGGAGATACAGACTCTGAAACAGGCTCCAGGCTCTGAGCTGGCAGTCAGCACAGAGCCCGACGCGGGGCTCGAACCCACGAACCGCGAGATCATGACCTAAGCGAAAGTCGGACGCTTAACCGACTAAGCCACCCAGGCGCCCCTATAAGTCAATGTTTTTTAGTATGTTAACAGAATAGTGCAGCTATTACTACAATCAATGTTAGAACATTTTAATGACCTCTAATGGAGGCCTACTTGAAGTAACTCCATATTTGTCTCCATGCTCTCAAGCCTACACAACCACTAATCTAATCTCTATCTCTGTAGATTTGTCTGTTCTGAACATTTCATACAAACGGAATCAGGCAAAATGTGATCTTTTCTGACAGTCTTCTTTCAGGTACTATATTGTTTTCAAGGTTCACCCATGTTGTAGCATATATTAGTACTTAATTTATTTTATTGCCAAATAATATTCTACTGTATCAATCTACCACATTGTAATTATTTATTCATTAGCTGATGAACATTTGAGTTGTTTCCAAGTTTTGGCTATTGTGAATAAGGCTATTATAAGCATTCATGAACAAATTTTTATGTGGACATATGTTTTCATTTCTCTGTATATATACCTCGGAGTGAAATTGCGGGGTCATATACTAATTCTATATTTAACTTTTTGAGCAACTTCCAAAATGTCTTCTGAAACAGCTGCACCATTTTATATTCACATCAGCAATGCATTAGTCCTGAATGTCCAAATGTCATCAACATTGGTTATTATCATTTTAGTATAGCCACCCTAATGAGTGTAAAGTGATATTTTATTGTGGTTTTAATTTTAATTTTCCTACTGGTTATAGTGATGTTGAACATCATTTCACGTGTTTGTCAGCCATATTTTTACAGTTTTGGATATAAGTCTATTTAGATCATTTGCTCATTTTTAATTGGGTTGTCTTTATATTAACCAGTATAATAGCTCTTTATATATGTTAGATACAAGCTCCTTGTCAGATATATGATTTAGAGTTTTTTCATATTCTGTTGAGTATCTTTTCATTTTCTTGATGATATCCTCTGAGGCATAAAAGTTTTAAATTTTGAAGATATCTGATTTATCTTTTATTTTATTTGTGTGTGTGTGCTTCTGGTGTCATCTAATAAACCATTATCTAATCCAAGGTCACAAAGACTTATGCTATGTTCTCTTTTAAGGGTTTTATGGTTTTGTTATACATTTAGGTCTGTGATTCATTTTGAGTTAATTTTTGTATGTGGTGAGAGGAGTTCAACTTTATTCTCTTGCATGTGGTTATTCCTCTTCTCTCAGTACCATTTGTTGAAAATCTGATTTTCTCCCATCAAATTATCTTGGTGCCATTCTAAAAGATAAAATGACAATGGTATCCGGGTTTATACTTGGAGTTTCAGTTCTATTCCATTGACTTGTATGTCTATACCTTGCCAGTACCACACTGTTATTTTTTTTAATTTCTAAAAATATTTATTTATTTTTGAAAGAGAAAGAGACAGAGTGTGAGCAGGGGAGGGACAGAGAGAGAGGGAGACACAGAATCCGAAACATGCTCTAGGCTCTGAGCTGTCAGCACAAAGCCTGACGAGAGTCTCGAACCCACAAACTGTGAGATCATGACATGAGCTAAAGTTGGACTCTTAACCGACTGAGCCACCCAGGTGCCTCTGTACCACACTGCTTTGATTATTGTAGCCTTGTAGTAAGATTTGAAATCAGGAAGGGTAATTTCTTCAGCTTCATTCTTCTTTGACAAAATTATGTTGGTTATTCTAGGTTCCTTGCAATTCCATATGTATTTGACAATCTACTTTTTCATTTCTTCAAAAAAGGTCATTAAAATTTTGAAAGGGATTGCGTTTAATCTGTAGATCTCTTTGAGGAATGCTGTCATTTTAACAATTTAAGTCCTGGGGCAGCTGGGTGGCTCCGTCGGTTAAGCATTTGACTTGATTGCTGCTCAGGCCATGATCTCACGGTTCATGGGTTCAAGCCCCATGTCAGTTCTTCTCTTTCTCCCTCCCTCTTTCTCTGCCCCTCCCCAGCTCGCATGCACATTCTCTGTCTCAAAATAAATAAACTTAAAATAAACAAAAACCGAAAACTATTTAAGTCCTTAATTCATGAATATGGAATGTCTTTCCATTTATTTAGGCATTTATTTCAACAATTCTTTGAAATTTTCAGAGTATAAATTTTGCACTTTTTTGCTAATGTCTTCCTAAGTATTTTATTCTTTTCTTTTGAGGTTGTTTATTTTTCTATATTGTAAATAGAATTATTTCCATAATTTCCTTTTCAGATTGTTAAACATTGGTGTATATAAACACTACCGGTTTTGTGTGTTGATTTCATATTCTGCAATTTTTTTCTTTTTCTTTTTTGTTAGATGAAATCCTTTATTTATTTATTTATTTTTATAGTTTACTGTCAGGTTGGTTTCCATATAATACCCAGTGCTCATCGCAACAAGTGCCCTCCTCCATGCCCATCACCCATTTCGCCCTCTCCATCAACCCTCAGTTTGTTCTCAGTATTTATTTATTTTTTGATGAATGTGTAAAATCAGTTTTTATTTTTTTATTTTTTATTTTTTAATAGTTTATTGTCAAGTTGGTTTCCATATAGTTCTCAGTATTTAAGAGTCTCTTACGGTTTTCCTCCCTCCCTCTCCTTAGCTATTTTTTCCCCTTCTCCTCTCCCATGGTCTTCTGTTAAGTTTCTCCTGTTCCACATATACGTGAAAACATATGATATTTGTCCTTCTCTGCCTGACTTATTTCGGTAAGCATAACACCCTCAAGGTCCATCCATGTTGCTACACATGGCTAGATTTCATTCTTTCTCATTGCCATGTAGTATTCCATTGTATAGATAAACCACATCTTCTTGATCCATCCGTCAGTTGAAGGACACGTAAGCTCTTACCATGTTTTAGCTGTTGTTGAGAGTGTTGCTATGAACATTGGGGTACATGTGCCCCTATGCATCAGCACTCCTGTATCCCTTGGGTAAATTCCTAGCAGTGCTATTGCTGGGTCATAGGGGAGTTCTATTCTTAACTTTTTGAGGAACCTCCACACTGTTTTTCAGAGGGGCTGCACCAGTTTACATTCCCACCAACAATGTAGGAGGGTGCCCATTTCTCCACATCCTCGCCAGCATCTAGAGTCCTCTGATTTGCTCATTTTAGCCACTCTGACTGGAGGGAGGTGGTATCTCAGTGTGGTTTTGATTTGTATTCCCTTAATGATGAGTGACGTTGAGTATACTCTGCAGTTTTGAACTCAGTTATTAGTTTTGGCAACTTTCTTTTGGATTTTTTTTAGGATTTTCTATGTATGAGATCATGTTGCCTGCAAATAGAGACAGATTTATTTTTCCCTTTCCAATCTGGATCCTTTTGATATCAGGTTCTTGCCTCATTGCCGTATTAGGAAACTCCAGTGCAATACTGACTAGAGGTAGTGAAAGCAGATATCTTTGTCTTATCCCTTATCTTAGGGTAAAAGCATTCAGTCTTTTGCCACTAACTATAATGTTAGCTGTGGGTTTTTTTTTTTTTTATATGTCCTTCATCAGATTGAGGATGTTCCCTCTATTCCTAGTTTTTCAAAGTTTTCTTTGTTTCTTATGAAAGGCTGCTATATTTTTTAAAAATTTTGTTCAATTCACTGAAATGAAATGGTGATGTGGTGCTTGTCTTTTTTTTTTATTCTATTAAAATGGTGTATATTGACTTTCCTGAGATTAACTCTGTTTGATTGTGGTACATAATTCTTTTTATTTGTTGCTAAGTTCAGCTTGTTAGTATTTTATTGAGGATACTTGCATCTGTATCATAAAAGTTTTCATGTGATCTGTAGTTTTCATGCGATGCCTTTTTCTGATTTTGGGATCAGGGTGATTTTGGCCACTTAGAATGAGCTGGGACTGGGAAATGTCCTCTCTTTTTTTACTTTTTGGAAGAATTAGTATTATTTCTTTTTTTTTTTATAAATGTTTTTTATTTATTTCTGAGAGAGACAGACAGCGTGAGCAGGGGAGGGTCAGAGAGAGAGGGAGACACAGAATCTGAAGCAGGCTCCAGGCTCTAAGCTAGCTGTCAGCACAGAGACCGACGCGGGGCTCGAACCCACGAACCGTGTGATCATGACCTGAGCCAAAGTCATACGCCCAACAGACTGAGCCACCCAGGCGCCCCAGTATTATTTCTTTTTAAATGTTTGGTAAAATTCACTAGTAGAGTCATCTGAGGTTGTTTTTATTTTCTTATTGGGAAGATTTAAAGTTTTTCAGTTTCTTTGCTTGCTGTTAATGTATTCAAGTTTTCTAGTTATTCTTATGTTTTTTTTGGTAGTTTGTGTCTTTCTAGGGATTTGATGATTTCATCGGATTTATTTAATTAACAGGCATGCAAATGTTTAGAGCATTCTCTTACAATCTTTTCTGAAATTTCTGTAAAGGCAGTAGCAGTGGTTGCTCTTTCATTCCTGATTTTAGTCTTCTCTCTCTCTCTCTTTTAAAATCATTTCTTAATAACTGTGAGAATACTCCACTCTTTTTAAGACCTCTTCTCTTTAAGTATATTCTGGAACTATTAACAAACTTGTTAGTGGCCCCTTTCACCTCCCAGAATTCTAATCTCTTTCTTGTCAACTCAGGAAGGGAAACTTGCTCCTCTTTCCTGTGCCACCATCCATAGGGTACCTTTCATCAAAATCCAAAGCAATCTTACAGTTCACCCTGATTGCTTTGCTTCTCTCAGAGACCACAACATTGTGCTGCTGGTTGTCCAGAGTCTGAAAACAATTGTAGTTGTTTGATATATTTGTCCAGTTATGTGGTTCTTCCAGGTAGGAGGATATGCCCAATACTAGTCTGCCTGTAATTTTTGTCATTTGGTTTATTTTAGCATATTTTGTACAATTCTAGAACAGGTTGCTTATAGATTCCCTTCATTCCATGTGAAGTCATATTGGAATATGAACCAGCAAGTCACCCAGGTATCTACCTAACCCACAGGAAAATTCACCAATGCTTGCCACAGCAAAGTTGGAGTACAATGTGCCTCTATCTTCACCTTGACATCTCTTTTGGATCAACAAGATACGCCGTGGTCTAACCAGGGATTATACACCAATATTCCCTTCTCACAGACCTCTCTCTTTATGTGATTCTCTTAGAAATTCCACCTCCACTTGGTTTAAAAGAGGAAATAATCTATGCTCTTTCTTTCATCCATGAAAAAGTGATGGAATTGACTTGGACCATGTGCCAACCTTGGAGTCAGAGAACCTTACTTAAAATTCTATATCCATTATTTACTGTGTGACTTTGGGCAAGCTATTGAATCTCTGTACTCCTTAGTTTCCTAATAATAGTATTATAAATATTTAGTTAGTTAGTATATATAAAGTGCTTACAAGAATGCCTGGTACGTAAGTATTATATAAGTGTGAAGTATCATTTGTGTTGTTGTTATAATGAACAACACTGACCTCTTCACAAGGTTAATGGCTTCCACGTTTCTTTATATCTTTCCCTTACCTGTTTCCTCACACTGAGTTGGGGGGAAGGAAGTCTGGGTTGATTGTTGTATGTAGTAGAGCTGGCTTAGAAATGCTTTTTGGCAAGCTCTTATGAAAGTATCTGGTCTCAACTGTTGGAGTTGTTTTTTTTTTTTTATGATACATAATGCCTTTTTGTTCTCACGTGTGAGTGCCATTAGTCAATACTAGGGAAACAAGTCAAATCTAACTAAATACCTTACTTGCATTTGCATGCATTTTCATACCAGCTTTTACTCAGAAATGGAGATACATTCCATGAGATGTCCAGAAGATCAACTAAAGATGTTCTTATCTGGTAAGATTGTTGGAGGATGATATAAAATAATTCATGGCAGTGACATGATCATATTTGTTGCTTGGAATCATGATTCTACTAGAAAGTAACAAGATGTAAGTCAAAGAGACCAGTAAATGTTGTGGTTGTTCAGGAGTTTATAGCTGTTTGCTTTAAGGGGTGGCAGTAGAGCCAGAGTGAGAACTGGAAGGATTCTCGAAATCTTTAGGTGGTATTCATTGAGACCTGTCATTTACTGGAGCACGTGGTATTTTTCAGTAATGTACTAAATGTTTTATATAAATTATATCATTTAATTTTGACAACTCTATGAAGTATTACTCTTATTTTATAGATGAGGCACAAGGAAGTTTTAATTTCCAAGTTTTAGATTCAAGGTTACACAACAGGTCAACAAATGCAATTAATTCAAACCCAGATCTGTTCAAAGCTACATTTCTTACCACAGTGCTAAAATCTGCAGCACCTGGATCCATCCAGCCATTTGAAAATCATAAGTCTAACCATCTGTATTAAAAAGGTGTTCATAGAAGATTCAGAGATTCCCCACCCCACCAATAAATCTTATACCTCTATCACAACTTATCATTTCTTAATAACTGTGACAATACTCCACTCTTTTAATACTTAAAGACCTCTTCTCTTTAAGTATTTTCTGGAACTATTAACATCAAACTTGTCAATGGCAACTTTGTATTCATAATGAGCTACCACCTTCCTAAAAACAAGTTTTAAGAGCACATTCCTGGGGGCGCCTGGGTGGCTTAGTCGGTTAAGCGTGTGACTTTTGCTTAGGTCATGATCTTGCGGTTCGTGGGTTTGAGCCCCGCGTCGGACTCTGTGCTGACTGCCAGCTCAGAGCCTGGAGCCTGTTTCAGATTCTGTGTCTGCCTCTCTCTCTGACCCTCCCCTGCTCACGCTGTCTCTCTCTCTCTCTCCTAGAAATAAATAAAAATATTTTTTAAAAAAAGAGCACATTCCTCTTTCTGTTGCATATATTTCAAACTAACATATCAACAACAATGAATCCACTTAGATTAGTGTCAAAATCCTTAGTAACAAAAAATTGAGTGTGATAAGTGACTAAATGTGTCCAGTTTATGTCAGTGCTTCTAATTCCCCAGTGTGGCTGAATGAGGTATAAGAAAACATAAATAGGATGGTGATTCCTTGGAGAAATGAAAAACTATTTGATTCTGAATAAGACTATTGAAGAAAGGTAGGATATTTTGAATACAGGAAATAAAGAAAGAAAATTACATAGTACAAACAGAGAGAGAGCGTGATATTGATATCAAACTAGTAAAGTTTTATGACTGATTTTTGAGATTTGGAAATCTAAGGGCAAGGTACTGTTGGATTATGGCCTCAGTAGTTCACCTAATGAAAGGACCTCACATACCCAGCTCCTCAGAAGGGTAGCTTCCAGCTGCCTTATATGTTTTAAACTTCCAAAAATGGGTCTGCCTGGAGAGTCTATATTTATCTTCTGACTCAGCAGCAGAAACAGGTGTCTGAACCATTTTCCCCTCCTATCATGAGTCTTTTTCCAAATGTATGTATTGTTATTGTATTTATGATTAATAAAAAAATACAGTGAATTGATGGGAAAAATTGAAGTGTAGGAAATTATCAGAATAAAACTAAAAAACCACAATCTCAATCATTACTTTCTTTCCTAATTTACTCCACCCCCTAAAATTTAGTTTTAAGAATTGAACAGCAAGATAACTGTGGCTATTAGTGACTGGTGGGGAGGTGGTCGAGGGAAAACTGCTGCCTTTCTGTTGTAGCTTAGAAGAGGATAAATAATCTCTCTCAACACAACCCTAAAAAGTAACAATGGTTAATATGACTATAGGAAGATGCAGCCCTTCTCTGGTTATCAGAGAAAGGCAAATTCCAACCACAGGGAGAAAGGGCCACTTTTGACCTCTGAAATTAGCAATGACAAAAATGAGTAACAGGTCCTGGTGTGGTGGGGAGGTGGGATGTTGGTAAGTCGGCCCACTTCTGCAGCACAGCTGGTGGGAGGGGAAAGGGGAGACCGGAGTCGGAGGATGACATAATCCTCACGTGATCAGCAGCTGCCGGAGAAATCCTTATATTCCTGTACCTCTTTCTCCTCTGGGTACCAGCTCCTTACTGTCCTGTAGGCGTTCGTGCTTGTGGCCAAGAGAAGGAGGACTTAAATTCTTTAAATCTCAAAAGGTTGGTTTGAGGGAACCGCTGGGACCCCTGGGGTGGTAGTGACTTAATCTAGTGACTGGAATAAGTCCAGGCTCGATTTTCCCCAAACCCCTGCAAACTCGTTGGTAGATTATTGTATTTTTGAAAGGACAGGGTGGGAGAGTAGGTGGAAGTCTCCTGAGAGGCAGCCACAGATTTAGTGATAGGTTAGAAATAACCGGCTTCTCAGATTAGTAAGCTTTCTGTTTATCCTACTCTTTCTCCAATTCCGTTGAGGAAAGGAGGTGTGGGCTGTTGTGTAGAGAAAAGCTAGAATCCTGGGGTGAAGGCAAAAATTTAGACATAATTTGAAAATATTTTCTCCCATTCAATGCCTCCCTGCGGGTCATGGGGGTGGGGGTTGGGGCCGAGGGGACAACAGCCCTAGAAAAGACTAGGCCAGAGCTTGAGGGGTGGGGGCTGGGGACAGAGATCCAGGAGTAAGAGATAAGAATAGGAGGGGAACCAGGAGGTAGGAAATTTGGGGCGACAATGGTCATGAAGATCCCGGATTCAAGATAATAACGGGTGTCTTGTCTCTGGGGCTGGTGGTTCCACAGAGAGCTCCCTCCTTCCCGCCCCCTTCCTTTCTGTCTGCAGGTCCACGGGTCTGCATTCACTGACATCTCGAGGCAAAAAAAAAAGAAGAGGAAACTATCCTGAATCCTCACAGGTCAGTGTCGGGGAGGCACATAGGCCGGGGTCTCTGAGGGTGGGAGTTGGGAAGGTCAAGATCGGGGTAATATTTGCGGCCTTACAGTTCAACTCTCGATGTATTCCCTTTCTCCCGCCCGTGGTAGAGGCCATTAGCCTTGCTTGCTGGGGTAATGGTGGGATTCAGGGGGAGGGGGAAGGAGGAGGAGGGGTGGAGGTGTGGGAGAGGAAGGAGCTCAAACTTCGGAGGGCTGGACCTGTGTGGTCCTAGTGGAAGATTAGGCGAGTACCTTGCTTCAAAGAGAAACTGACAAACCTGAATCAAAAGAAACGAAGCATTTTGCTCTACATTTTCTCCCCGGACTTAAGCTGGAAACATCATGCAAAAAACCTGCAAAGAAAATGAAGGAAAGCCCAAATGCAGCATACCAAAGAGAGAAGAAGAACGCCCCTATGGAGAATTTGAACGTCAGCAAACAGAAGGGAATTTTAGGCAAAGGCTGCTTCAGTCTCTCGAGGAATTTAAAGAGGACATAGATTATAGGTATTTTAAGGGTGAAGAAATGACAAGGGAGAGAGATGAGATGGAAAGGTGTTTGGAAGAGATAAGGGGTCTGAGAAAGAAATTTAGGGCTCTGCATTCTAACCATAGGCATTCTCGGGACCGTCCTTATCCCATTTAATGCATTTCTTCTCTGAGTTCAACTATTTTTCTGTTACTTATATTACCACCATTGGTTTCTTTTTGTCTGAATTTTCTTGCTAAATATTGCTACCATTTTACCCCTATCCTTCAGTGTTCCTTTGATTTGCATATGACTCCTGTTTCCAACATTTCATCTTTTGACTCAATCTCACTCATTTAATAAGGATGTTTCATTCATTTGCATGGGAAGATGCTCACTGTATATTGTAAAGTGAAAATAATAAGTTGCTAAACAGTGCGTGTATGTGTGTATATATGTGTGTGTGTATATATACACATACACACTTTATACGTACATTTATATATGACATAAAGCAAAAGTCTGAATTATTATACACCGAAAGGTTAACAGTGAATTTCTGTGTGATATGTATTTTATTTCATTTTTGTTTATCTGCATCTTCTCATTTTCCAAAAAAATATGTGTTTATGTGTGTGTATTATCTGTGTCACAAAAAACTAAAATAAGCAGACACAATTTAAAAAAAGTGTCAATCACCTTTGAAAGGCAATAAAATACTTAATAAATTCCTGATAACAAAGCTATAAAAAAGAAATGTAAACTTCAAATTACCTTTGGATCTCTTAGCCAGAGGAATAAAATTGGTAATTATTACAGATATACTTGCTGAGACTCAGTCTTTTCATGGGGAAAACATTTTCCTCACAGAGCTTCTGTGAGGAAGAAATGAGGCAACTCTGAGCTGTGCCAGGTGGACTCATTCCCACCTGTGCATACAGAACCCCAACCAACTACAGAGCATCAGGTATTTGAGGAAGGGCCCTGGCATGACTTACCTGTGCTCAGGAACAAGTTCACTAGTAGGGCAGGGCATTGGGGGTTTCCGTGCCAGTCATCTACTGTTAGACCCCACCTTCCCCCTCCTCTGGGTTCTGCCATGCCTGCTGGGCATTGCTGTATCCTCTGCTGGGACCTTTACTCTCTGCTGGCCCTCACCGTTCCTGACACATTGGAGTCCTTGTGTGCCAAATCCCACTCACTTTCCTGGAGTCCTTATTGTGTTGAATACCCACTCCTTTCTGAAGCTTGTCTGCTTTAGAGTGACCCTTAACACAGGTGAGACTGCTCTAGGATTGCTTGAGTCACAATGTCTTTGCAGAATCTTTAGCAAAACAGCCCCTTTTGTTTATAATCCCAGGACCCGTCCTCTAAATAGAAGTCAGACATGATGAGGTAATTTTGGGAGTAGGACCAAGGTACAAGTCTGAATTTTAAAAAATGCTATAGTCAGAGTTACTGCTTTAGGTCTAAGGACTAAGGTTTTATCTTCCGTCTCTTGTGAGATAATCTCTCCCTGAAGGCTCCTGGCAGGCCTGCCTTACTGGTTCAGAAGACTCTCAGGGGACTTGTATAAATTGCACAAAACAATGCAGAAAATAGATCTAAGAAAGAAATCCCCATCTTTCTATCACTTCCTTTTCTGATGTGTAAAAATTCCTTATAATACTATTACATATATTATATATATAACATATATTATATATAGAAATATATATATGGAAATATATGTATATATACTTTTTAGTGTATATATGTACATATATGCATTGTATATATATTTAGTGTATGTGTATTTGTGTATATATATTTTAGTCTTACAAAGGATGCATATAAATACACACATATATACACTTAGATATATATGTGTGTGTGCATATACATACATATATATGTGTATATATACACACTTAAGCACTATTTCCTAATTGGACTTCTCGAATTTTGCATCTCAATGTAAACACCATATCATATATTTCATTATATTTCTTTTGATTAGTGACTTACATATAGTGGGTATTTAATAAATGTATACTTAATTAGAATCTACTGTTCTTGGCTCAGTTTTACTTCTGATTGCATAAAATTGGCAATAACCTATTTCTGTGCAAACTATATCTTGCATTTTCAAATAGGACTTAACAGAAAAGAGATTATTTCCCAAATTAGTCTATAAAATTATTGTAACAGGGCACAACTGATGTCTCAAACAGATCTTCACATTATAATCATCTGGAGTGCTCACTCACACTCCTACAAACACTCTGAATAAGAGTTTCTGCATTTGGTCCTGACCCTCCATTTTGGGTTTCCCATGAAATCATTGTCTCCATTATTGCTTCATAAGCTCTCACTATAGACCATGTTTCAGCTGAGCAATGCAGAAGTCTCCTTATAATCAAAAAGCCAAATGGTTTATAATTCATAATTAAGGGCTCCTGAAGGCCAAAATGGTGTTTATCAAAGCCTGAAAATTGTGTATCCACAAAGTAAATCTATGTGAACAGGAAATATTCATCCTTGGTAGGAGGAAAAAAGAAAAGAAAAAGAAAACAACAAATTGTTATCCACCTATAAAATAGACAAATGTTTGTTTACAATACTCAGTTTTATTCAGGATGTAGGCATTCTGATACTCAATGAGAGAGTAAATTGCTACATCCATAGATTTTGCTTCTATTCACAATTAGTACCAAAAACTGTATATTTTGCATATACCATGGCCGAACAATTCTACTGTAAGGAAATAGTAATAGTGGCAAACAAATGTTTAGCTATAAACATTTTTACTTAAGGATTTCACATATTTTTAAGGATTTTTTTTAAATCTAAGAATCAAGTACATGTACCATTCAATCAGAAGGAAATTAATACAGACTCCTATTCACCAAATACACAAAAATACATCCCACATGGATTAAAAATGAAAATATGAAGAATAAGGAGCTCCTGGCTTGCTCATCCAGTGGAGCATGTGACTCTTTATCTGTGGGTTGTGAGTTTGAGCCCCACATTGGGTCTAGAAATTACTTAGAAATATTTTTTAAAAGAAAGAAAATGTGAAGAATGATAATAATATATTGGAATAATAATTAACTAAAAAATGTATACTCTTGTGATGTCATCTTCTTAATCATGAAAAAAATCCATAAATTATAAAGGAAAATAAATATAAAAAGGTCCAAATGCAAGAAATACCTTTGAAAAAGTATTTTGGGGGACGCCTGGGTGGCTCAGTTGGTTAAGCATCCGACTTCGGCTCAGGTCATGATCTCAGAGTTCCTGGGTTCAAGCCCCGCATCGGGCTCTGTGCTGACAACTAGCTCAGAGCCTGGAGCCTGCTTCAGATTCTGTGTCTCCCTCTCTCTCTCTGATCCTCCCTTGTCCACACTGTCTCTCTCTCTCAGAAATAAATAAACATTTAAAATAAATAAATAAATAAATAAAAATAAGCATTAAAATTAAAAAAAAAAGTATTTTGGTACCATGAAGGTAATGGGAAAATATCTCTATATTTTATATATGTATATATATTTATATATTTTATATATATATAAAATAGCTTTTTCAAATGGAAAAGAAGAATATAAACAAAACAGTAAAAATGTGTACATACCATATGATCCAGCACTTCTATTGCTTTGTATTACCATAGTGATATATGTATACATACGCACAGGAAAGCATAGATGGATGTTTATTGTGTGGTCATTTGTAAGTGCCAATATATTAGAAATAGCCTAGGTCATCAAAAGGGAAAGATCAAATAAACAGTGGCCTATTTATGCCAAGAAAACTACACAGTAGTTAATAAGAATTAGATTCTTATATGGAAGCATCTTCAGGAATATTGTTAAGTAAAGACATTATGTATCTTTATGTTATTATTGTCACAAATAATGAATTACCTAGTTCATTTTAATATACTGCTTTAAACATACCTCCAATTTAAATCTCCTCCTTATAATTAAACACTTAACTAGTTTGATGGATATCCATCTAGAAATTAATGTATTTTTGTTTTTCATTTTAATTAAATACATAATACTTCATTATGACTTTCAAGAATCCTTTTTTTTTTTAAATTTATTTCTGAGAGAGAGAGAGACAGCGTGAGCAGGGGAGGGTCAGAGAGAGAGAGACACAGAACCTGAAGCAGGCTCCAGGCTCTGAGCTAGCTGTCAGCACAGACCCTGATGCGGAGCTCGAACCCACGAACCATGAGATCTTGACCTGAGCCGAAGTCGGATGCCTAACCAACTGAGCTACCCAGGTTCCCCCTTTCAGGAACCCTTAATTAGGAACTATAAGCCATTATAGGGAGACTCATTTTGCACAACTCAGCTGTAACAAGATATATAGTGAATGTTCATATTAACATAGCTTTATAATTATTGTTTTATGCATTTGTCTTTTAAGTCATGTAGGGAAAAAAGAGAAGTTATAAACCAAATATGAAGAAAAACTGTTTGCTTTTTTGTTTACCTATGAAGTTACCTTTACTGTTGTTGTTTGTTTTTTTATATGACTTAGGTTACTTATCTTGTGTCTCTCAGGATGGAAGTCTTATAGGGGTTTTCAGACATCTGTAAATACAAATACAGATGCTATTTTCTATAGCATGAATGTAGCTTACATTACTAAAATCATTCCCCTATTACTCAACATTTAAGTTATTTCTATGCTTTTCCCACTAAAAACAATTCTGTCTGCAATGAAAATGTTTGCACACATATTCAAATCATTGGTGCTTATATTTTTATAGCATGGATTCTGGAAAGTAAAAATCATACGTGATCATTTACATTTTCCAGCCTCCCTTGCACATATGTTGGGCCCATCAGACATAATATAAGACACTAAGGCTTTTAAACAATGCAAGCTGATCTCTCCATCGTCTTTCAGTAACCTTGGAAATCATGTGTGCCATCTGAAAGACATGACTGTGAGATGAATGCAGGCTGGATACCTAATAATCAATGAAGCGAGCCATACAGGAGAGCCAATAACTCTTGTTAAACTATGACCTGAATGAGTAATAAACCTTTTTAAAACCACTAAGATAGCTTAGTTCATCTTAATATACTGCTTTACCCACACTTCCAGTTTCAATCCTTATCCCAAACACTGATCAGTTTGATGGATATCCGTCTAGAAATTTATATATTTCTGTTTTGCATTTTTAAAGTTTATTTATTTTGAGACAAAGAAAGAGAGCACGTGCATTCGAGTGGGGAATGGACAGAGAGAGGAGAGAGAGAATCCCAAGCAGGCTCTGTGTTGTTAGCACAGAGCCCAACTGCGGGGCCAGTTCCACAAATTCTGAGATCATGGCCTGAGCCTAAACCAAGAGTCAGAGGCTTAACCGACTGGGCCAACCAGGCGTCCCCTATTTTTCATTTTAATGAAATATTATAATATTACATCTACTGTCCTACTGTTTTTACTTAACAATATTCTGGAGATGCTTCAATATAAGAATCTCATTCTTTTCTATTACTGTGTAGTTTTCTTAGCATAGATAGACCACAGTTTATTTGTCCTTTTCTTTTTGATGACTTAAGCTATTTCTAATATTTTGGTTCTTACAAGCAATGCCATATAAAGCATCTAGCTACGTTTTCCTGTGCACATGTGTGCATATATCTCCATGATAATATAAAGCAGTGAAAGTGCTGGGTCATATGGTATGTGCATATTTTACTGGTTTGTTTACCTACCAGAATGTATATCACAAACATATCAATCACCTCCAAAGTCTTGATGAATATTGATCCAAAAATCCTCAAAGAAATACTAGCAAACTAAGCCAGTATAATATTAAAATAGTTACATCATCATGAATTGGGGGTTACATACAAAATTCAAGGTTGATCAACATATGAAAATCAATTAATGTAATATATGTTACATTAATATAAGAAAATAAAAACACATTATTGTATCAATTGATACATACATAAAAAGGCATTTAATAAACTCCAATATCCTTTCATAATAAAAACAGTACACAAACTAGGAATATAAGCAGACCGTGTCAACATAATAAAGGGAATTTATGAAAAACTCAATGCCAGATTATATTCAAAAGTGAAAGACTGAAAGCTTTCCATGTAAGATCACAAATAAGTCAAGGATATTTGCTTTCTCAAGTTTTGCACTGGAAGTTCCAGCCAGAGAAATTAAGCAAGAAAAAAAATAGTTGAATCCAAATTATAAATAAAGAAGCAAAAAAATTATTTGTCAATGGCACGATCTTATATATAGAAAATCCTAAAGAATATGCAGGAAGGCTACTTAGGACTAATAAATGAACTTGGTAAATTGCAGGATACAAGTCAAACATCTCAAATTTTTTGTATTTCTATACACTAGTAATGAGCAATCCAAAAATGAAATTAAGAAAACAATTCTATGTACAAAAGCATGAAACTGAATAAATACTCATAAATAAATTTAACCAAGATATCTCAAGATTTGTACACTGAAAATGACAAAATTGATGAAAGTAATTAAATAAGACCTAAATAAATGGAAAGATGTCTTATGTTCATGGATTGGAAAACTCAGTATTTGTTAAGATGGCAATAATTCTCAAAGCAATCAAAAGATTCAATGTAATCCTTATCAAAATAAGAAAAGTCTATTTCCCAGAAATGGAAAAGCTGACAATAAAATTAATATGGAATTGCAAGAAATCCCAAATAGCCCCCCAAAAAATCTCAAAAAGAGTAGGAAGTCTCACATTTTCTTATTTAAAAGTCCTGCAGCGGCACGTGGGTGACTCAGTGTTCGACCTGGTTTTGGCTCAGGTCATAATTTCATGGTTCATGATTCTGAGCCCCACTCTCAGCACAGAACCTGCTTGGGATTCTCTCCTTTTCTCTCTGCCCCTCCCTTGCTGTTCTCTCTCTCTCTCTCTCTCAACTAAATTTAACAAAAATTAAAAAAAATAACACCCCTCAAATTTATAGTAATCAAAACAGTGTACTACTGGCATAAGGATAGACATATAGATTAATGGAATAGAACTGAGACTCCAGAAATAAACCTATCCATCCATTGTCAATTGCCTTTGGGCAAGGGTGACAAGTCCATTCAGTGGGAGAAAGAAACAACAGTGATGAGACAACTGGAAATCCACATGCACAAGAATGAGATTAGACCTACCTGTTATCTCAAAAATAAATTCAAAATGGACTTAAAACATAAATATAAGAGCTAAAACCATAAAAAGTTTGTAATAAAACTAGGAATAAATTTTCATGATCTTGTATTTGGCAATGGAGTCTTAAAAATGACACTTAGGGGCGCCTGGGTGGCTCAGTTGGTTAAGCATCTGACTTTGGCTCAGGTCATGATCTCACAGTCTGTGGGTATGAGCTCCACGTCGGGCTCTGTGCTGACAGCTCAGAGCCTGGAGCCTGTTTCAGATTCTGTGTCTCCCTCTCTCTCTGACCCTCCCCCACTCGCTCTCTGTCTGTCTCTCAAAATAAAGACAATTTAAAAAAAAAATGAAACCTAGAGCATCAGCTAAACACACACACACACACACACACACGAAATAGTAGATAAATTAATTGGATTAAAAATTTTATGCACCAGATGACACTATCAAGAACATGAAAAAACATCCTACAAAATGGGAGAAGTGTTTATAAATCATGTATCTGATAAGTGTCTAGTATCCAGAATATATAATGAACTACAATTCAACAACAAAAAGACAAACGACCCAATTAAAAAATCAGCAAAGTACTTTAACAGACTTTTCCCCAAAAAAGATATACAATTAGCTCAAAGTAACACAGAAACATGTTCAAAATTATTATTCATTAGGTAAATGCACATGAAAGCCACAGTGAGATTCCACTTTACACTCACTAATATAGCCCTAATCCATGATTTAAGAAGAGTTAATACTTATTCTTCTCAAACTATTCCAAGAAATAGAACTGGATGGAAAACTTCCAAATTAATTCTATAAGGCCAACATTACCTTGATTCCAAAACCAAAGTCCCCACTAAAAAAGAGAATTATATGTCCATATCCCTGATGAACATGAATGCAAAAACTCTCAACAAGACTCTCGCATATAAAATCCTACAGTATATTAAAAGAATTATTCACCACGATAAAGTGGAATTCATTCGTGGACTGCAAAGAATTTGAATATTCTCAGATCAATCAACGTGATACACCACATTAATAAAAGAAAGGATAAGAACCACATCTATCTTCTCAATAGATGCAGAAAAAGCATTTGTCAATGTACAGTATCCATTTTTTTAATTAAAGCCCTTAACAAAATAGGGATAGAGGGAACATCCCTCAACATCATAAAGGCCATATACAAAAGATCCACAGCTAATATTCTCAATAAGGAAAACTGTCTAATAAGACAGTAATGTCCACTGTTACCATTGTTATTTAACATAGTACTAGAAATCCTAGCCTCAGCAATAAGACAACAAATTGAAATAAAAAACATCCAAATCAGCAAGGAAGAATTCAAACTTTCACTCTTTGCAGATGACATGATACTCTATGTAGAAAACTCAAAAGTCTCCAAAAAGAATTGCTAGAAATTATACATGAATTCATTAAAGTTGCAGAATGCAAAATCAATGTACAGAAATCTGTTGTATTTCACCATACCAATAATGAAGTAGCAGAAAGAGAATTCAAGGAATTGATCCCATTTAAAATTGCACCAAAAACTATAAGATAACTAGGAATAAACCTAACCAAAGAAGCGAAAGACCTGTACTTTGAAAACTATAGAATACTTATGAAGGAAATTGAAAAGGACACAAAGAAATGGAAAAACATTCCATGCTCGTGGATTGGAAAAACAAATATTGTTAACATGTCTATACTACCCAAAGAAACTTATGCATTTAATGCAATTCCTATCAGAATAACAACAGCATTTTTCACAGAGCTAAAAGAAACAAACATGAAGTTTGTATGGAACCACAAAAGAACCTGAATAGCCAAAGCAATCTTGAAAAAGAAAACCAAAGAAAGAGGCATCGTATTTCTGGACATCAAGCTATATTACAAAGATGTAGTCATCAAGACAGTATGGTACTGACACAAAACAGACACATAGATCAACTGAACAGAATAGAAAGCCAGAAATGGACCCACAACTAGATGGTCAACTCATCTTTGACAAAGCAGGAAAGAATATCCAACAGAAAAAGACAGTCTCTTTAACAAATTGTTGGGAAAACTGGACTACAACATGCAAAGAATGAAACTGGACTACATTCTTACACCATACAGACAAATAAATTCAAAATGGATGAAAGACCTAAATGTGAGACAAGAAACCATCAAAATCCTAGAGGAGTACACACGCAGCAACCTCTTTGACCTTAGCTGTAGTAATTTCTTTTTAGACACGTCTCCTGAGGCAAGGGAAACAAAAGTAAAAATTAACTATTGGGACTTCATTAAGATAAAAAGCTTCTGGGCAATGAAGAAAACAATCAACAAAACTAAAAGAGAGCCTACAGAATGGGAGAAGATATTTGCAAATGACATATCTAATAAAGGGTTAATATCCATAATTTATAAAGAACTTATCAAACTCAATACCCAAAAAACAAAAACAAAAACAAATGATCCAGTGAAGAAATGGGCAAAATACATGAATAGACATTTTTCCAAAGAAGACATTCAAATGGCTAATAGACACATTAAAAAATATTCAACATCACTCATCATCAGGGAAATACAAATCAAAATCTTGATGAGATACCATCTCAGGCCTGTCAAAATGTCTGAAATTAACAACACAAGAGATGTTGGCAAGAATATAGAGAAAGGGGGAACCTCTTTCACTGTTGGTAGGAATGGAAAGAGGTCTTAGGTTCATGGATTGGAAGACTCAGTATTTGTTAAGATGTCACATTTTTTTCATTGCAATTCAATTCATTTAATAGATATAGGACTGGTAAGATTTTCGATTTCTTCTTTTTTATTTTGGTAAGTTAAGTTTTTTAATAAGTTCATGGATTAATCTAAATTTTTAAATTTGTTAGTATGGGGCACTTGGGTGGCTCGGTTGAATGTCTGACTATGGCTCAGGTCATGACCCCATGGTTTGTGAGTTCTAGCCCCACATTGGGCTTGTTGCTGTCAGTGCAGAGGCTGCTTCAGATTCTCTATCCTCCTCTCTATGACCCTTCCCTGCTTGCTCTCTCTCTCTATCTCAATCCAATAACCAGGAAAGTTAGGTATATAAGTATATATAGGGATGTGCATATACAAATAGAGGCATATAGAAATTCACCACTTGTGACATTTGGAAACGGCTGTGTGATTAAAGGCAATTTCTTTTTGTTGTTAATTACTTCAGTGTCAGGTTTTTATATTTTATTTTATTGTACAGTTCCAATCTTAATGCAATTAAAACAATTCTTACTGGGGCACCTGGGTAGCTCAATCAGTTAAGCACCCAACTCTTAATCTCGGCTCAGGTCATGATCTCACAATTCGTGAGATCAAGCCCCGCGTGGGGGTCCACACTGGCAGCACAAAGCCTTCTTGGGATTCTTTCTTTCCCTCTCTCACTGCCTCCTCCCCCACTCATGCTTGCTCTCCCTCTCTCTCTCTCAAAATAAATAAACAAAAAACCCAGTTCTGATTATACATTATCATACTAATTTGGAATATGTAGAAGATAACGTAATAACAATATTCATAACATACTTTTTATGTTCACCATGTTCCAAACAGTGTTCTAAGCTATTTACAGGTACTTATCAATCTATTCCTCAGAAGAAACCTGTGAAGCTACACTATTAATGTACCCACTGTAACACAGGAAATAATCAAGACACACAGAGGATAAGCAAATTACCTGAGGTTGCACAGCTAGTAATTTGCAAAACCTGGAAAGAAAATTGGTGGGCTCCAGGGATGCCTGGGTGGCTCAGCCAGTTAAGCGTTCGACTTCGGCTTAGGTCATGATCTCACTGCATGGGTTCAAGCTCCATGTTGGGCTCTGTGCTGACAGCTTAGGGCCTGGGCCTGCTTTGGATTCTGTGCTTCCTTCTCTCTCTGCCCTTCTGCTCACGCTCTGTCTCTCTCTCTCTCTCTCCCTCAAAAATAAAGTTAAAATTTTTGAAAAAATTGTTGGGCTCCAGATGAGTGCTCTCAGCTTCTCAATAAAAGAAATGATAAAATTATCAAAATGATGATCAGAACAGCTGGAGACATAAATTTTCTCAACTATAATTTTAGAAACTTTTTCCTAGATGTCTTAGTAGTGGCAAATACCAATTTTATTGTTCCTTCTAAAGGGAATCATGTTTTTCCTCACATTAAATAAAACTGAACATAATGAAGATAATCAGGAAATTAATGTTGAGAACCAGAAAGGGAAAAAGCAAAGGAAAAAAATGTAGTCCCTAATATTGAGGGCTTGATAGGTCTTAATAGTAAGTCCAAGTTATGAGAAAGATGAAATTAGGAGGGAGTAATTACTATAAAGAACATACAAGGGTATACAGAAATACTATCCAGTAGAAAATTAAGACACCGCTAAGCAATAAGAGAAGATAGATATTCGTTGTATGGATGCGTATTTCATGGGAGAGAAATATGGTAGGTACATTCCTTTAATGTTTTCGATCCATACACATTTTCAAATGAATATGTATTGTGTGCCCTCCTAACATGTTTTTAAAAATAATGATTGTATTTGTTTTTCTCCTTTAATAAAATTGGGATATGTATTGGAAAAACTTGAAAACTAGAGAAAAGTCAACTTTGTAAGTAGAATAAGCACTGAACCTTGGACATCACTGAACAGGTTGCCTGAGACAGAGAAATCGTTCTAATCTTGATAAATGGTGGAACAAAGTTTGGACTTGTTTATATTGAGGTACACTTGCCACATTCAGAAGGACAATTCTACTAGAAAATTGGGTAAACTTCATATGTTTGCATGTAGAGGAGTATTAGGAGGAACTTAAAGGAGGACCGTGGGGGAGAAGAAGGGGAGAAATAGTGGGGGAGACGGAGAGAGGCAAACCATGAGAGACTCTTGAATGCTGAGAACAAACTGAGGACTGATGGGGGTGTGGGGAAAGGGAGGTGATGGGCATGGAGGAGGGCACTTGTGGGGATGAGCACTGGGTGTTATATGGAAACCAACTTGATAATAAACTATTTGTACAAAAATATTTTAAAAAATAAAAAAAAATTTTTTGAGGAACCTCCACACTGTTTTCCAGAGGGGCTGCACCAGTTTACATTCCCACCAACAGTGTAGGAGGGTGCCCATTTCTCCACATCCTCACCAGCATATAAAGTAAACTGATTTGATCATTTAAGCCACTCTGACAGGAATGAGGTGGTATCTCAGTGTAGTTTTGAATTGTATATCCCTGATGAGGAGGGACGCTGAGCATCGTTTCATGTGTCTGTTGGCCATCTGGATGTCCTCTTTGGAGAAGTGTCTGTTCATATCTTCTGCCCATTTCTTCACTGGATTGTTTGTTTTTCAGGTATGGAGTTTGGTGAGTTCTCTATAGATTTTGGATACTAACCCTTTATCTGATAAGTCATTTTCAACTACTCTTTGACAAAGCAGGAAAGAGTATCCAATGGAAAAAAGACAGCCTCTTTAACAGATGGTGCTAGGAGAACTGGATAGCAACATGCAGAAGAATGAAACTAGATGACTTCTCACACCACACACAAAAATAAACTCAATGGATAAAGGACCTGAACGTGAGACAGAAAACCATCAAAACCCTAGAGGAGAAGGCAGGAAACAACCTCCTTGACTTCCACCGCAGCAACTTCTTACTTGACACATCCCCAAAGACAAGGGAGTCAAGAGCAAAAATGAACTATTGGGACCTCATCAAGATTAAAAGCTTCTGCACAGCAAAGGAAACAATCTATAAAACTAATAGGTAACCGACAGAATGAGAAAAGATAGTTGCAAATGATATATCAGATATAGGCACCTTTCAAGATTCTGATATCAAGAGGTTTTTTAAATTCTATTTTTCCCACCTGAGAGGACTCTTGCTCCCTCTAGTGGGGATCCAGTCCCAGCCCCCTCCTTTCCACTTGCTCCTTCCTCCTCTGAAGCTCACAGTTTTTCCTGTAAATCCTTCCTCGGGACTACTGCAAGCACCAAAAGGGAAGACGTGGAGGCAAGAGGGGCTCAGAAAGGATGTGTTCCCATCTCTACAACACTCCCTCGCATAAACCAGTGCCTATCCTTGCAGTCTCCTCCCCATCCACCTACGCATTCTCACTAGAAGGTGTGCAGCCCTGACTCTCTGACCCTCAGGCTTGCAAAGGGACTGAGTGAGGGGAACCTGTGCTGCTGCAACCAAGAGCAAGCTGGAGACCTGCCACTCACCCCTCATCTCCCAGCACTTTGTGTCCTAACTTTGTCACTCCTTATCCATCCTCTTTCTCCAAAGCCACCCTCTGCCTCTGGTACTCTTGGTGTTTTAAATACCCACAATGGTGGAAGAGGGGATACTACTTAAAATAGAACTTTAACTTTCCATGTCTTTCTATTGTCTTCTCCTGTGATTTGTTTCCACACCCCAACTACCAAAATGATTTGTACCAAAATGGGCATGGGACACAGGGAGTGAACCTTATTTAAGTTAAAAGCTTTCCAGAGGATACCCATATATCCATATTCATATGCTACTTGTCCCTAAGACCAACTACAATGGAGTTTGGGTAAAGAGCCAGTGTCAAAAAAGAGGACTGACCCAGTTGGGGGTTCAGCCCTCAGCCGCCAGCCATCCCAGTGCCAGAGTTACCCCAGCCTGCTCCAGTTGGGACACAAACTTACAGCATTCCTCGAAAGTTGCTTTGCCCTCATTCCTTGACTTGAAGTTTTTCCTTCTCTGCATCAGGAATCATTACTCAAAGGATACAAAAGAAAAAGGGACTTGGGCCCAGATAGACTCCCGTCATGTGACAGCCATGTCATAGAGGAGTACAGGCTTCCAATCCTCCCTCCCACTCAGGCAGGGAAGCAGGAATCTTCATCCCCTCATCCTCTTCCTCTCACCCTGGGTCTGGAATGTTTCTTTTTCCACCTCTGCATGTCAGGAAGCCAGATATAGTCTGTAGCTTTTCTAATCCTCAGTGAAAAGCAGAATGTTCCTTTGGAGTTACTGTCCATTTGCAATTCTTATGGAATTAGCCTTTTCTCCTGTTTCTCCTGTCCCCAACCTGTTCCTTCTCTGGGCCTCCTCCCATCATTGTCATTATTTTTCTCCTGAGGTCCTTGTTTTCACCTAAATAGCTCTGGAGTTAGGTATTAGGAAAGGAGGCTGGGAGTTGGAAAGTGGAACATTAAATTTCTTTTATGTACTTTCTATTCCACTTTTTAAACTTAAAATGCTTTGCTTTTTCATTACAGAAATACAATACCTACATTTTGGGAGGGAAAAGAAGGAGCATCCCAAGATTTCTCTTTTCACATAGGTGCATTGCTATTTGGCTAAATTAACATATAACCAATAGAAAATATTTTCCATCATCTACAAAGAAACGGAGAAATTTTAAAACATACTGATTGCTCATAGTACTTAACACATATTCTTTGGGGGAAAAAAGTAATCTACAATAAAAAAATAAAATTTTCTACAAAATAGGAAATCCTTCATAACATGGGCATGTTTATATTTGTCATTTAGAAAATGTTCTAATAATGCTTCTTCAATATTTTTTTTAAAAATACAGGCTAATTAGGCCTATTGGGTTGGAGGCAAGATGGCGGAGAAGTAAGGAGCTCTATACATTTCTCCTGCACCCATCTCTCAAACAAAGAAGGCCTGAAGTCATAGGACACTGAGCCACAGGAGTTTGTGAAGATAAAGAGACAGAGTACACTGGGAAGGAACCGCATAAGTGCGTGAGTGCAAACTGGGGAAGATAAAAGATACTGAAGAAGGGAGGGAACCCGGCTTGGATGCAGCTGCAGTGAGTGATAAACTAGCTAGTGGTGGCGAGCTGCTAAGAGTCCAGGGGAAAGGAAAGAAAAGCTGAGATTGTTCATAGAACCTTCACTGGAGAAGAGAAAAAACCTCAGCTTGGAAAGACAGTGTTTTTTAGCTCTGGCTGGGATGCTGAATTTAAACTAGGTGCCCTGGTCCCTGAAGGCACAAGGAAAAACTGAACTGCCCTGTGCCCGGCACCATCCATGGCGGTGGCCCAGTGAAGCGGCAGCAACGCCTGCGGAGGCAGTACTGGTGCCCCGTGAAGCACCATCGGCACTCGCAACAGCGGCCCTCTGAAGCGTCATCGGAGGCGACCCAGTGAAGCAGTGCCTGCAGACAGTAAAGCCACGGCAGCGCGCTGCAGCGTCGCGGACTCTAAGGACCTGAAGTTGCTACCTTCCCGGAACGCATTCTCACTCCGGTTGTATCCCTGCTTGACCCCAGCGTATATGAGGCTGCAACACTTCCCCCACCCCCCTCAACCCCTAGGCAACAGGGAAGCAGCAACCTACAGGACTGTTCAGGGCAGTGTAACAAAGCCCGCGGACTGGGACCTTGAAACAGGCAGGATGAGGGGCATAGAACTCAGCCCACCTTGGCTAGGTCCTCAGCACAGGGAGATCGGACTGAAGAAGTGATTTGCAACGCTGGGTTGAGAAGTGACTGGGGCGACGCCATTCTTCTCCCAACAACTACTAAGTAGGGACCTCAGGGAGGCCAGCAGACACAGTGGACACAACACCTGCCTACACCAAACCATGCCCATCCACTCCAGATAGCTGTTTTGTTGTCCTTGTAGCTGTTTTTACCTCAGCCTGGGTTTGCATGTTTATAGGTTTTGTCTTTGCGTTTGTGTACCTGTGTTCCCTCTCTGGTTGTCTGTTTTCTTTTTCCAGGGCTGCCTCAAGAAACAAGACAAACTGCACATGGGGGAGAGTCCCAAATACAACTACCAGTAGGGAAACAAAATAACCACACTCAACAAGAGAAACCAAGAGACACCATCCAAAGAACATTTCGTGAACAGACAGGCCTAGAACAGTCAAAAGAGCCTTCTCTAATACAGCAGAACTTGCAGGGTTTGTGTGTACAACAAGCTTTTAAAATTAACATGGATAGAAAGCTAACCAAAATGACGAAACAGAAGAACTCTCCTCGAAAGAAACTCCAGGAAGAAATGACAGCTAGAGAACTGCTCAAAACAGATATAAGCAACATAACGGAAGAAGAATTTAGAACAATAATCATAAAATTAATCGCCGGGCTTGAAAAAAGCATGGAGGACATCAGAGAAACTATGGCTACAAACAATATGGAGCTTAAAAATACTTATGGTGAATTTAAAAATGAGATAAATGAGATACATAATAAACTGGAGGCGTCCAATGCACGGATTGAAGAGGCAAAAATGAGAATAAGTGATTTATTTTATATATATTTATATATATATTACAGAAAAAGAAGAAACTGAGAAAAGAGAGATAAACTGATCCAGGAACATGAAAGAAGAGTTCGAGAACTCAGCGATACAATCAAATGGAACAATATCCGTATCATAGGAATTCCAGAAGAGGAAGAGAGAGGGAAAGGTGCTGAAGGAGTCCTGGAACAAATTATAGCAGAGAATTCCCCAACCTGGAGAGGGAAGTAGACTTTGAAATTCAAGAGGCACAGAGAACTCCCCTCAGACGTAACTTGAATCGACCATCTGCACGGCATATCATAGTGAAACTGGCAAAATATAAGGACAAAGAGAAGTTTGAAAGCAGCTCAGGAGAAAAGGGCCCTAACATTCATACATAGGGAAACCTATCAGAGTGGTGACAGACCTATCTACTGAAGCTTGGCAGGCCAGAAAGGAACGGCAGGAGATCTTCCACGTGATGAACAGAAAAAATAAGCAGCCAAGAATCCTCTATCCAGCAAGCCTGTCCTTCAAAATAGAAGGAGAGATAAAAATTTTCCAAATAAACAAAAATTGAAAGAATCTGTCACCACTAGACTAGCCGTATAAGAAATCCTGAAGGGTCCTCTCTGAGGGAAGTGTTGCAAGGAATGCAAGATACCAGAGACACGACCACAAGCATGAATCCCACAAAGTACACAATGATTCTAAACCCACATATTTCAAGAATAATACTGAATGTAAATGGGCTGAATGCTCCAATCAAAAGACATAGAGTGGTAGTATGCATTAAAAAAAAAAAAGTCCATCTATTTGCTGTGTACAAGAAATGCATTTTAGACTGGAAGGTACCTTCAGATTAAAAGTAAGGGGATGGAGAAATATATATCATGCTACGGGAAGTTAAAAGAAAGCTGGAGTAGCTCTACTTCTATCAGACAAACTGGACTTTCAAGACAATAACAAGGGATGAAAAAGGGCATTATATAATAATTACAGGGTCTATCCATCAGGAAGTACTAACAATCATAAATGTCTATGCACCGAATATGGGAGCACCAAAATATTTAAAACAGTTAATCACAAAAAGAAACAATCTTATAGATAAGAATGTGCTAATAGTAAGGGACTTTAATACTCCACTTACAGCAATGGATAGATCAACCAGACAGAAAATCTCTAAAGAAACAATAAACTTGATGGGGTGCCTGGGTGGCTTAGTTGGTTAAGCGTCCGACTTTTGCTTAGGTCATGATCTCACGGTTCGTGGGTTCCAGCCCCGCGTCGGGCTCTGTGCTAACTGCCAGCTCAGAGCCTGGAGCCTGTTTCAGTATGTGACTCCCTCTCTCTCTAACCCTCCCCTGCTTACGCTGTCTCTCTCTCTCTCTCCTAGAAATAAACAAAAAACATTAAAAAAAAAAGAAACAATAGACTTGAATGACACATTGGACCAGATGGATATGACAGATATATTCAAACTCTGCATCCTGAGACCAGGGAATTAACTTTCTTCTCAAGTGCGCATGGCATATTCTCAAAGATAGATCTCATACTGGGACATAAAGAAGCCCTCTAAAAATATAAAAGAATTGAGATCATCCCATGCACACTTTCATATCATAATGCTTTGAAACTTGAAATCAATCACAAGAAGAAGTCTAAAAAAAACTCCAAAAACATGGAGGTTAAAGAACACCCTACTCAAGAATGAATGGGCCAATGAGGCAATTAGAGAAAAAATTTAAAAATATATGAAAAGAAATGAAAATGAAAACACAACAATCCAAACTCTATGGGATGCGGCAGAAGCAGTCCTAAGAGATAAGTACATTGCTCTCCAGGCCTATTTCAAGAGATTAGAAAAAGCGCAAGTGCAAAATCTAACAGCTCACCTAAAGGAACTAGAGGCAGAGCAACAAAGCACCCCAAGTCCAGTAGAAGAAAAATAGTAAAAATCAGGTTAGAAATAAACAACATAGAGACCAAAGAAACAATTGAACATATCCATAAAATCAAGAGTAGGTTTTTTGAAAAAATAAACAAAATCGACACACCTCTAGCCAGGCTTCTCAAGAAGAAAAAAGAGAGCACCCAAATAGAAAGAAAATGGACATATTACAACCAACCCCTCAGAAATACAAGCAATTATCAAGGAATACTATGAAATATTATATGCCAACAAATTGGACAAATTAGAAGAAATGGACAAATTCCTAAACACACACTCACTACCAAAACTCACACGGGAATAGATAGAAAATCTGAACAGACCCGGAACTAGTGAAGAAATCGAATCAGTTATCAAAAATCTCCCAACAAATAAGAGCTCTGGGCCAGATGGCTTCCCTGGGGAATTCTACCAGACATTTAAAACAGAATTAATCCCCATTCGTCTCAAGCTATTCCAAAAAATAGAAATCGAAAGAAAACATCCAGACTCATTTTATGAAGCCGGCATCACTCTGATTCTCAAGCCAGACAGATATCCAGCAAAAAAAAAAAAAAAAAAAAAAGAGAACTACAGGCCAATATCCTTGATGAAAACACATAACACATGCAAAAATCCTCAACAAGATACTTGCAAATGGAAGTCAACAGCACATAAAAAGAATTATCCACCGGGATCAAGTGGGATTATTCCTGGGTTACAGGTCTGGTTCAATATTTGCAAATCAATCAATGTGATACATCACATCAAGAAAAGAAAAGTTAAAAACCATATGATCCTGCCATTAGATGCAGAAAAAGCATTTGACAAAATACAGCATCGCTTCTTAATAAAGACACCCGAGAAAGTCGGGATAGAAGTAACTTACTTAAACATCATAAAAGCCATCTATGAGAAGCCCTCAGCTAACATCATCCTTAACAGGGAAAAACTGAGAGCTTTCCCCCTGAGATCAGGAACACGACAAGGATGTCCACTCTCACCACTGTTGTTTAACATAGTGCGGGATGTCTTAGCATCAGCCATCAGACAACAATAGAAATCAAAGGCCTCAAAATTGGCAAAGAAGAAGTCAAACGTTCACTTTTACAGACGACATGATTCTCTACATAGAAAACCCGACAGACTCCACCAGAAGCCTACTAGAACTGATCCAAGAATTCAGCAAAGTTGCAGGGTACAAAATCAACGTGCAGAAATCGGTTGCATTCTTATACATCAACAATGAAACAACGAAAAGAGAAATCAAGAAACTGATCCCATTCATAATCGCACAAAAAAACCATAAAGTACCTTGGAATAAACCTAATCAAGGATATAATAAATCTGTATGATGAAAACTATAGAAAACTTTGGAAGCAAATTGAAGAACACACAAAGAAATGGAAAAACATTCCATGCTCATGGATAGGAAGAATAAATATAGTTCAAATGTCATTACTACCCAAAGCAATCTACACATTCAATGCAACCCCAATTAAATTGCACCAGCATTCTTCTCGAAACTAGAACAAACTATCCTAAAATTTGTATGGAACCACAAGAGATCCCGAATAGCCAAAGTAATATTGAAGAAGAAAACCAAAACGGGAGGCATCACCATCCTAGACTTTAGCCTCTACTACAAAGCTGTCATCATCAAGACAGGATGGTGTTGGCACAAAAACAGACACGTAGACCAATGGAATAGAATTGAGAACTCAGAATTGGACCCAAAAATGTACAGCCAACTAATCTTTGACAAAGCAGGAAAGTGTATCCAATGGAAAAAAGACAGCCTCTTTAACAGATGGTGCTGGGAGAACTGGACAGCAACATGCAGAAGAATGAAACTAGGTCATTTTCTCACACTATACACAAAAATAAACTCCAAATGGATAAAGGACATGAACGTGAGACAGGAAACCATCAAAATCATAGAAGAGGAAGCAGGAAGCAACCTCCTTGACCTCCACCGCAGCAATTTCTTACTTGACACATCCCCAAAAGCAAGGGAATCAAGAGCAACATAAACTCTTGGGACCTCATCAAGATTAAAAACTTTTACAAGGCAAAGGGGACAATCCATAAAACTAATAGACAACCGACAGAATGGGAAAAGATAGATGCAAATGACATATCAGATAAAGGGCTAGTATCCAAAATCTATAAGGAACTCACCAAACTCCACACCCAAAAAACAAACAACCCAGGGAAGAAATGGGCAGAAGATATGAACAGACACTTCTCCAAAGAGGACATCCAGATGGCCAACAGACACATGAAACGATGCTCAGCATCCCTCCTCATCAGGGAAATACAAATCAAAACCACACTGAGATACCACCTCACGCCAGTCAGAGTGGCTAAAATGAGTAAATCAGAGAACTCTAGATGTTGGCGTGGATGTGGAGAAATGGGCACCCTCCTACCCTGTTGGTGGGAATGTAAACTGGTGCAGCCCCTCTGGAAAACAGTGTGGAGGTTCCTCAAAAAATCAACACTAGAACTCCCCTATGACCCAGAAATAGCATGCTAGGAATTTACCCAAGGGATACAGGAGTGCTGATGCATAGGAGCACATATACCCCAATGTTCATAGCAGCACTCTCCACAATAGCCAAAACATGGAAAGAGCCTAAGTGTCCATCAATGGACAAATGGATCAAGAAGATGTGGTTTATCTATACGATGGAATACTACATGGCAATGAGAAAGAATGAAATCTGGCCATGTGTAGCAACATGGATGGACCTTGAGGGTGTTATGCTGAGTGAAATAAGTCAGGCAGAGAAGGACAAATATCATATGTTTGCACGTATAGGAGGATTAAGAGGAACTTATTGAAGCACTATGGGGCAGAAGAAGGTGGGAAATAGTGGGGGAGGGGGAGATAATCAAACCATGAGAGACTCTTGAATGCTGAGAACAAACTGAGGAGTGATGGGTGTGGGGGAGGAAGGGGGAAGATGGACATGGAGGAGGGCACCTGTGGGGATGAGCACTGGGTGTCATATGGAAACCAACTTGACAGTAAACTGTTTGTAAAAAAAAAAAAAAAAAAAAAAAACATAAAAATAAAAATAAAAATGCCTCATCCTTTAAAAAAAAAAAACAGGCTAATTAGGGGCGCCCAAGTGGCTCAGCCAGTTAAGCATCCCACTTTGGTTCAGGTCATGACCTCATGGGTAGTGAATTCGAGCCCTGCATTAGGCTCTGTGCCGACAGCTTGGAGCCTGGAACCTACTTCGGATTCTGTGTCTCCATTTCTCTCTCTCTGCCCTTTCCCTGTTCTCTCTCTCTCTCTCTCAATCTCTCTCTTTCACAAAAATAAACAGTAAAATTAAAAAAAAAAAAACAAGATAATTGGTTTGGAAATTTTATACCTAAATTTTTCTAAAACAAATCAACACTTTATATGTTTAGTAAATTAGTCCCAGTAGAGCCTAAGTGTCTTATTTTTGTCCTGTTTTAGAGAAACATAAATATTGGTTTTATAAATAATCGTTTCAGTTATATTCTGTTAGGATATAGCCTGCTAAGCCTCTCACCTCTGGCCTCCTTACCTCCAGGGAACATAGAAAAAGCCTAGGTTAGCCTTAGCAGGGTTGCTGCCTGCCTCCCCACCCCCACTATGATGGCCCCTCAGCCAAGCTTACACCATGGTTTAAGAGACTCACCCACTCAGGCCAGAAGGGAGTGGCAGGAAATATTCAATGCACTGAATAAGAAAAATATGCAGCCAAGAATGCTTTATCCAGCAAGGTTGTCATTTAGAATAGAAGAGATAAAGTCTTTTCCAGACAAACAAAAACTAAAAGAGCTCATGACCACCAAACCAGCCCTGCAAGAGATCCTAAGGGGTATACTGAGAGTGGAAACAGCAAAACTACAGAGACCAGAGACAACACCACAAGCACAAAACCTACAGATAACACAATGACACTAAATCCATATCTTTCAATAATCACTCCGAACGTAAATGGACTAAATTCCCCAATCAAAGACATAGGGTATCAGAATTGATAAAATAAAATAAACAAGATCCATCTATATGCTGCCTACAAGAGACTCATTTTAGACCTGAGGACACCTGCAAATTGAAAGTGAAGTGTTGGATAACCATCTATCATGCTATAGGATGTCAAAAGAAAGCCAGAGTAGCCATACTTCTATCAGACAAACTAGATTTTTTAATGTTTATTTTATTTTTGAGAGAGAGAGAGTAAAAACAGGAGGAGGGGCAGAAAGAGAGAGAGAGAGAGACACCGAATCTGAAGCAGAATCCAGGCTCTGAGTTGTCAACAAAGAACCCGATGCAGGACCCAAACCCACAAGCCATGAGATCACGACCTAAGCTAAAGTCAGATGCTTAACCAAATGAGCCACCCAGGCACCCCCAGACAAACTAAATTTTATAACAAAGACTGTAACAAGAGACAAAGGACATTATATCAGGATTAAAGCATATATCCATCAAGATGAACTAACAATTGTAAATATGTATGCCTCCAGTGTGGAACACACAAATATATGAACCAATTAATCACAGAGATAAATAAATGTAGAGATAACAATATTGTGATTGTAAGAAAATTCAACACTTCACTTATAGCAATGGACAGATCATCTAGGCAGAAAATCAGTAAGGAAACAATGGTTCTGAATAACACATAGGACCAGATGGACTTAACAGATATATACAGATCTTTTCATCCAAAAGCAGTAGAATCCACATTATTCTTGAGTGCACATGGAACATTCTCCAAAATAGATCATGTGGGGATCACAAAACAGCACTCAACAAATATAAAAGGATTGAGATAATATCATGCATATTTTCAGATCACAACAATTTGAAACTTGAAATCAACCACGAGAAATCCTCCAAGTACATGGAAGTTAGAGAACATCCTACTAAAGAATGAATAGGTCCACCAGGAAATTTAAGAATAACTTAAAATATATGGAAGCAAATGAAAATGAAAACATGACAGTACAAACCCTCTGGGATGCAGCAAAGGCAGTCCTGAGAGGAAAATACATCACAATCCAGGCCTATCTCGAGAAGCAAGAAAATTCCCAAATATAGAATCAAAACTCACACTTAAAGGAGCTAGAGACAGAAAAGAAAAGAAACCCCAAAGCCAGCATAAGAAAAGAAATAAAGATTAGAGCAGAAATAAACAATATAGAATCTCCCCCCCCCACAAAAACAGTAGAATACATTAATGAATCTAAGAAATGGGTTTTTGAAAGAATAAACAAAATTGATAAACCCCTAGACAGACTTCTCAAAAAGAAGAGTGAGGACCTAAATGGATAAAATCACAAATGAAAGAAGTGAGATCACAACCAGCACCACAGAAATACAATTATTAGAGAATACTATGAAAAAGTACATGCAAACAAACTGGATAATCTGGAAAAAATGGACAAATTCCTAGATATCCACACACTACCAAAACTCAAACAGCAAGAAACAGACCCATAACCAGTGAAGAAATTGAACTGGTTATCAAAAATCTCTAGTAAATAAGAGTCCTGGGCCAGATGGCTTTCCAGAGGAATTCTACCAGACATTTAAAGCAGTTAGTACCTATTCTTCTCAAGCTGTTCCAAAAACTAGAAACTGAAGGAAACCTTCCGGACCCATTCTATGAAGACAGCATTACCTTGATTCCCAAACCAAGAAAAGACTACACTATAAAAGAGAACTACAGGCCAATATCCCTGATGAACATGGATGCAAAATTTCTCAATAAGATACTAGCAAATCAAATTCAACAGTATGAGAAAAGAATTATTCGCCATTATCAAGTGGGATTCATTTCTGGGCTGCAGGGCTAGTTTAATGATACATCACACTAATGAAGAAAGTATAAGAACGACTGTCTTCTGTGAGTGAAAACATATGTATCTGACTTTTTCTAACTTATTTCACTTAGCATAATATCCTCCAGTTCCATCCACGTTGCTGCAAATGGCAAGATTTCATTCTTTCTCATTGCCAAGTAGTATTCACATCTCCTTTATCCATTCATCAGTTGATGGACATTTAGGCTTTTTCCATAATTTGGTTATTGTTGAAATCACTGCTATAAACATTAGGGTACATGTGCCCCTACGCATTAGCACTCCTGTATCCCTTGGGTAAATTCCTAGCAGTGCTATTGCTGGGTCATAGGGAACAAAATGAGGGTTGATGGGGAGTGGGGGAGAGAGGAAAGTGGGCGATGGGCATTGAGGAGGGCACTTATTGGGATGAGCACTGGGCATTGCATGTAAGCCAATTTGACAGTAAACTATATTTTAAAAAATAGATATAATAAATTAATTAATTAATTAATGCAATATAGAAGCTTCAAACAAAGAAAGTTCTGGTTTCTACAATATAGCTTAATTTGTTCTAGAAGTTCACATAAATTAAATTATAGAATATGTAAATAAAATGACAGTATGGTATTGGCACAAACCAGACACATAGACCAATGGAATACAATAGAGAATCCAGATTTAGGAATACATATGTATGGTCAACTAATCTTTGACAAAGGAGGAAAGAGTATCCAATGGAAAAAAGTCAGCCTCTTTAGCAAATGGTGCTGCGAAAACTGGACAGCAACATGCAGAAGAATGAAACTAGACCACTTTCTTACACCAAATGGATGAAAGACCTAAATGTAAGACAAGAAACCATCATAATTCTAGAAGAGAAAACAGGCAACAACCTCTTTGACCTTGGCTGCAGTAACTTCTTACTTGACATGTCTCTGAAATAAAAGCAACAATGAACTGGGGCGCCTGGGTGGCTTAGTCGGTTAAGCGTCCGACTTTCACTTAGGTCATGATCTCACGGTTCGTGGGTTCGAGCCCCGCGTCGGGCTCTGTGCTGACTGTCAGCTCAGAGCCTGGAGCCTGTTTCGGAGTCTGTGACTCCTTCTCTCTCTGACCCTCTCCTGCTCACGCTGCCTCTCTCTCTCTCTCTCTCCTAGAAGTAAATAAAACATTAAAAAAATTTTAAAAAAAGCAACAATGAACTATTGGAGCCTCATCAATATAAAAAGCTTCTGCACAGCAAAGGGAACAATCACCAAAACTAAAAGATAGCTTACAGAATGGGAGAAGATATTTGCCAGTTACATATCAAGGGTTAGTATGCAAAATCTATAAAGAACTTAACAAACTCAACACCTGAAAAACAAACAATCCAGTGAAGAAATGGGCAGAAGACATAAATAGACATTTTTTTCCAAAGAAGACATCCAAATGGCTAACAGATACATGAAAAAATGCTCAACATCACTTATCATCAGGGAAATAACAAATCAAAACTACATTGAGATACCACCTCACACCATTCAGAATGGCTAAAATTAATAACTCAGAAACAACAAATGTGGGGCCCCTGGGTGTCTTAGTCGGTCGAGCGTCCAACTTCGGCTCAGGTCATGATCTCACGGTTTGTGGGTTCGAGCCCTGCGTCAGGCTCTGTGCTAACAGCTGGCTTAGAGCCTGGAGTCTGCTTCAGATTCTGTATCTCCCTCTCTCTCTGACCCTCCCCTGCTCATGCTGTCTCTCTCTCTCTCAGAAATAAATAAAAAACATTAAAATTTTTAAAAAAAGAAACAACAAATGTTGGTGAGGATGCGGAGAAAAGGGAAGTCTCTTGCATTGTTGGTGGGAATGCAAACTGGTGCAACCACTCTGGAAAACAGTGTAGAGGTTCTTCAAAAAACTAAAAGATAGAAATTACCTTACGACTTAGCAATAGCACTACTAGGAATTTATCCAAAGGATACAGGAGTGCTGATTCAGAGTGGCACATGTACTTCAATGTTTATAGCAGCACTATGAACAGTAGCCAAGTTATAGAAAGAGCCCAAATGTCCATCAATTGATGAATGGATAAAGAAGCAGTATATATAATAATATATATTATTTTACATATATTATATATAATATTATATATATATAATGTAGTATTACTCAGCAATCAAAAGGAATGAATTCTTTCCATTTGCAGCAACGTGGATGGAACTGGAGTGTATTATGCTAAGTGAAATAAATCAGTCAGAGAAAGACCGATATCATATGTTTTCAGTCATATGTGGAGTTGAGGAACTCAACAGAAGACAATGGGGGGAGGGAAAAATAATAGTTACAGAGAGGGAGGCAAATCATAAGAGACTTTTAAATACAGAGAACAAACTGAGGGAGGAAGGGGGTGGGGGTGGGGAAAATGGGTGATGGGCATTGAGTAGGGCACTTGTTGGGATGAGCACTGCATGTTTTTTATATGTGATGAATCATGGAAATCTACTTCCAAAGTCAAGAGCACACTATACAGTATAGTTTAGCTAACTTGACAATAAAGTATATATATAAATAATTATATATATGTGTGTGTGTGTATGTATATATATGTGTGTGTATATATATATATGTACATACTTATATATATGTGTGTGTGTGTATATTCTCAACCTAGGAAGTCTATGGACCACCTGAAATTCTAAGCAAGTTCGTGCATGATTGGAGCTAGTGAGATACATGAAATTTTGTGGGGAAAGAGTTGTACCTTAGGAACCTGAACAGGGTGACATTATGAGGAAGCTGAAACTGAGGAAGAGAAAAGACATAAGAGGAGAAGGGGATGTGAAAGGAAGGGAGAATGAGACAGCAGCTGAGCCAAGTTAATGGCAGAGCACTACATACTGGTCCTGGCCCCTGGAGGTCCATTAGAAACTGGCTGTTGGTTCTCAGATTCCCTTAAGGTTATAGTGCTCTTTACTGTTCCTTCAATGCCTACCATGGATCCTGCTTCAGCTGAGCTAGCCTAAGTATCTATTCCTTAAAACCAATGAGACTAACTAAAACAATAGCTATCTGTAATAAAACATTCTTAAAAATCAACAAAATAACAGTAGTTATCACTACTTAAAAACTGGTGAAAAGACATCAAAAAGGTATTGACCAAAGAGATATCTATGTGGAGAACAAGTATAAGTTATAAGATTTTGATCACTAGTGGTCAAAATATACAAGTTAAAACTTCAAAGTACTCTTATTTACCCTTCAAACTGAGGAATATTTTTTTTTAAAAAGCAATACCATCCATTTTGTGTAAGGTTATTTGTATGGACTATCAGTACACTTGTAAATTGGTTAAATTACCTTGCAGGAACTTTTGGCAATATACATTGAAAGTTAATAAGATTTTCAAACTTTTAGACCTAGCAATATCAAGTTTTGAAAAATTTCCTCAGGAAATAATAATGATTTTGTGCAAAGATTTCAGTGATGGCTTAGCTTAAAATAGAAAAAACAAAGGCAATCTAAATATTAAACAAGAAATTGACTAAAGTACTGTAAATTTTAACATGTTGACATACAATAATAATAAGTCTGAGTTATCTTAAAAATATCTATTTCATTGTTTTGTGTAGGTAATTCAGGTGGGCTGCAGAAAATTTGGAATATATACAAGAATTATAGACATGAAATTTTAAAAATTTGTATTACCATTCAACTTACATACTAATAAATTTACATACTTTTATATGCTGTACCCCCCCCACTAACATTGCAACTTATGTTAATATGTTATGAAGTAGAGATCTAAATATTTCAAAGGTAAATTTGACTGGGTGGGATTTTACTTTATATGTTAACCTTAGAATCCAGCCAGATGCAACTCTATTGCATTAACATACGCATTCAGGGATGATAATTGAGAAGAAAAGTCTGGAAGAGACATATGGATTTGGGTTGACAATACCTAGTAAGCACCTAATTTGTTGAATGGATAAGTGGATAAAATATAAGTTTGAGAGTCATCAAATACATGAAATGAGCATAGATTCTTGAGAATTTGCTTTCCTTCTATATGCACGTTTAAATATAACTAGGATAATTTTGTGAACATTGTTTTATAACTTGCTTTTAAATAATAATATTTATTGCCTTTTTTTGCAAAAGTGAAGCATTTTCACTGGAAGAAATAGCAAGGATAAATGCTCCTTGTCAAACAGAGCCAGAAATACAATCCTTCATGTGTCACTTTAAAAGAATTGGTAACTAAAACTATTTAATAATCTGCTTAAAATATTATAGAATTGCCAACAATATTACTTTTCCGACAAAAGATTATCCTAGAAAGAAAGGTTTCTTACCCGGTAAAATTTAGGGAAGAGATACCTCCTTTCTTGTTTATGACTAGTATTACAGCTTGACTATCTCAAACTTAGATTGGAGGAAGGCATAGTCACAGCATGCTAAGGAGAGCCTTATTTTATTTTATTTTATTTTGCTTTCTTTTGTTATTCTTTAAAGTATATTTATTTATTTTGAGAGGGAGAGCATGTACGAGGGGCAGAGAGAGAGAGAGAGAAATTGAGAATCCCAAGCAAGCTCTGCACTGTCAGTAGGGAGTCCTATGCAGCGCTGGAACTCACAAACCCTGAGATTATGAGCCGATGTGAAATCAAGAGTCAAATGCTTAGTAGTAACTGACTGAGCCATCCAGGTGCTCCTGAAGAGCATTTTAATGCATACTAGGCACAAACAGGGCAAGGGAACCAAATATGATGCATTCAACCACTGCAACAATCCCACACTTCAAATAGGTAGTGGAGTTCTTAAATCAGATCCTATCCCACTAAAGAAGTACATATGTGAAATATGCGCTATAAGATTTTATTATTTGTTGGGGCGCCTGGGTGGCTTAGTCGGTTGAGCGTCCGACTTTCGCTTAGGTCATGATCTCGCGGTTTGTGGGTTCGAGCCCCGCATCGGGCTCTGTGCTGACTGCCAGCTCAGAGCCTGGAGCCTGTTTCAGTCTGTGACTCCCTCTCTCTCTGACCCTCCCCTGCTCACGCTGTCTCTCTCTCTCTCTCCTAGAAATAAATAAAACATTAAAAAAAATTAAAAAAAAAAAAGATTTTATTATTTGTGAACTATTCTTTATTGTAGAAGTTACACATACCCACTGAGAAAATGTAAAAGAATCTACAAAGAAGTATATTAAAAAGTATATGTTACCCATAAGCCCACCAATCATCCAATCATAACCATTTCTAATATTTTGATGTATATTGTTCCATAATATTTTCTATGCATACATATATGTATATATAAATATCTACACACATTATTTTTAAATTAGATGCTCTGCAAGTTATGTTTTGTAACACTTCCATTCCAGTAAATATATGATTGACTAATATTTGGAAGATATTTTATTTCTTCTGCATGCTTTCAAAGGTTTGTCTAATTTTTCTAAATCTAATTAATATGTGTCTATTAAATATAAAATGTAAGTATATAAATGCAACACTTAAGAAGTAAAAGTTGCCTTTATATTAAATACTCATTCTTAAAGATATCCTATGGGAATAGCTCAGTATATATTCATTCACATTTCTAGTCTGATATAAAAATACAGTAAGAACCCACAATAACATGATTTCTGATATACAATAAAACCTTGGTTTGTTTGTGAGTATAATTCATTCTGGAAACATGCTTGTGATCCAAAGTACTTGTATATCAAAGTGAATTTCAAGAACTATTGGCTCAGTTGTGATCATGTGAAGTTCAGCATCATGTACTACTCATATTGGAAGACATCGCTCCTTTATCAAGTTAAATGTAATTAGAAATGTTTGCTCATCTTGCAGAACATTAGCAGAACAAGTTACTCGCAATCCAAAGTTTTCTTGTAATATGATGGGTGATGGTGAATAGAGACAGGGAGACATGGAAGGATGACATTTAAGCACCACTGCTGAGTAAACAACTGTTACAAGGTGGCCTCAAAACACAGCTGAGTCCCTGATAGATTTGGGTTGTGCATCCAGCTAACCAAACAGGCTCACATTAGTCATTTATTCATTTCTCAATAATATAACCTGGAATTTTATAGTAATTAATTTTGTGAACTTCAATTATTATGTTATGGTGCAGTTTTATTATATGCTCATATTTTTTAATAGTTTATTGTCAAGTTAGTTTCCATATAACACCCAGTGCTCATCCCCACAAGTGCCCTCCTCCATGCCCATCACCCTCCTTCCCCTCCCCCCTCCCCCATCAGCCTTCGGTTTGTTCTCTTGTACTCGGCATTCAAGAGTCTCTCAAAAATAGGGGCACCTGGGTGGCTTAGTCAGTTAAGCATCTGACTCTTGATCTCGGCTCAGTTCATGATCTAATAGTTCCTGAGTTGGAGTCCTGCATCTGGCATGGCGCTGGCAGCAGGAGCCTGCTTGGGATTCCTTTCTCCTTTTCTCTGCCCCTCTCCTGCTCTCTCCAAAATAAATTAAGAAACTTAAAAAAATAAATGCACAAAAATAAATATATGTATGTTGTTACAGAAATGTAGTGCTGCATATATTAACTTTCAGTTTATTTTAAAAAATGTTTATTTATTTATTTAGAGAAAAAGAGAGAGCACAAGTGGGTGAGGGGCAGTGAAAGAGGAGAAGACTCCCAAGCAGGATCCTCACTGTCAGTGTGTAGAGCCTGACACGGGGCTCAATCTCATGAAACATGAGATCATGACCTGAGCCAAAATCAAGAGTCGGATGCTTAACTGACTGAGTCCCACAGGCACTCCTAAATTTACCTTTTTTTAATGTGTGTATACATTAAAAACGTCATCAAATTAAATGTATATGTATGTATAATAATGTTTATTTCTATTTCTAAATGGTACACACTAGGTATAGTTTGAATTGTTTTAACAGAATCATGAAGTTTGTCTTCTTTATTCTCTATCACAATTATATGGAAAAATGCTTGGCTCATGAGACTGTGCACACACATGTGCAAATGTGCATGTGTTTGTGCACAAGCTTGGGTAAATGTCTGCCATTGCCTAGGACAATCCTTGCTTTCTGTTCCTTCATTGCTGCTTTTCACTTGTGGCTTCTCTTTGTACGTTCAAGTCCAAGTCAAAGGATTGAAGCTAGGAATCCAGATCTATAAACTTTGGTATTATAAATCATTGTGACTACCATTAAATCCTTTCCTAGGAAGAATACCTAAGAATTGTTTTACAGGCTGAAGGGAATGCATATTTTATGTACTTAGCAATTGCTAAAGTATGTACTTTCCAGAAAGGTTGACCAATTCAGGTTCCATGACCTAGAAGTAAGTGAAAATGTCCTTGGGGTTAAGTGCAAAACGTGTTAAAAAGTGCTTACACTGAGCCTGGTTTCAGGTGATAACCATCATCAAAAGACTTAACCTAAGTCCTCCTAAGGAGAAACAAGTGAATTTCTACCCAGCAAGGCAGCATGAGACAGACCAGGGTGATGGTGAGAACACAGGGTCTAGGTTCAGTCTGAATGTTCTCTTCTTTCCTTCCCACCCTTCATTTAGGTTCTGCCCACCCTCTGAGGCTCATGTCAAGGTCTTTTTCCTCCTTGAAGCTTTCTCTGACTATTCTGCGCTAACTGGCCATTGCCTTCTCTGAGTACCTGTTGGCCTGGCTGTCCATCCTTTCCTTTAAATTCCTCGAAAGGAATCTCATGTCTCATGTGAAGGATGTTCTGCCTTTTCAGTAATGGGGTCATAGCTGAAGAGACTGACAGTTTACTGCAAAAATAAAATCCCCTTTTTAAAGGGATTTAATCAGTCTTGGGGCCCTGCAGACCTCCTTTGATTCTGCCTGTTATCAGTTCTGGGGTGTCAGCAGTCGGTGCCGGTCTCTGCAAGATCTCCTTTAACTACTTGCAGTACCTTTAACTACTTGTGTCATTGCTTGACACCTGGCTCCTGCTTGACACAGGCTCCTGCTTGACATGAGAGACTCCATTTTGCTCTCTACACTTACTAAGGGTCACACAGTCAGTTCTAGGTCTTTCCTGGGACTAAGGTATCCTGTCAAGCCAGTGTTCTGTCTGGGAGACCCAACCTATTATATATCGGGTTTTCTGGTACTCAAATAAATACACATGCTCCCCACAAGATAGAATAATGTGAAAGAAGAGTAAGTGAAATACAACAGCATGAGGTTAAAGTTTTCTTCATTCCACATAATTTATTGAGCTCTTCAGTCTGCCTCACAAAGGGGCACCAAACCTTATTAAAGAAAATACATGTATGTCTCCTCCTGTTATTTTTTAAATGTTACCTCTGAGAACTATGTAATTTTTATTGGCAACTATTTTCTTTTTGTGACTTAAAATAAGGACTGAAGTGAGTCTGAAAGGTAATCAATATCTGTTGAAGACTATATGAGCCAAGTGCTTTGAGCCAAGTTATCATTTAGAATTTCCAAAATTCAGTTCTGTGAGGCATATGTTATTATTCCCTTTCAGATGAGGACATTTTGGATCATAATGTGTACCTGACAATTGATGATTCGGTAGGCAGCACAACTTCCTGGCAAATACTACTTCCAGGGCTCTGGAGCCAAATACTACTTTCTTTTTAAAAATTTTCAATCATTTCCCCCAAATGAAATCTTAATATAATAATGGCTTGCACTTTTAGAGCACTTACAATATGCCAGAAACTACTCTCAGGACTGTACATGTGTTCATTCATTTAAATAATTTTGTCTTTGTCTTTTCCAACTATAAAAATACATGTTACTTTTGTTTTAATAAAAGAGAATATAAAAGTATTAAGAATAAAGTGAAAACTACATTAAAAAACCTCACTCCTGTCCCAGGCTACTTTTTTTTTTTTTTTTTTTTACAAACCTCTGCCAAACCAACCTTGTTCACAACAGCCAAGGACCAGACTGCATATGAAATGGAGGCTGGAGGAGGGGCGATGGATGCAGGAATTCTTAATCCTGGGAGCTAAAGGCACGAAGCGACAATGCTTAAAAGAAGTAGAAAAGTTAGTAGCTCCAGAAAAGAAAAAAAAAAAAAAAAAAGATGCAGCCCTTCCCCCCTTCCCCAGTAGTCAGAGAAAGGCGAGTAACGTTTTGGCCTTTCGGTTAGGCAACAATAACAAAGGCCAGATATATAAAGGGGGAGGAGGCAGAGGGCGGACCCACTTATGCCGCGCTTTTGGTGGGAGTGGAGATTGGGACCTGTGCTCACTGGTGACGTAGACCTCACGTGACCAGGAGTCGACGTGTACAGAAGTCCTGCTAGTCTGGTCCTTGTTCGCGTCTGGGTACCAGCTTTCCTTCAGCAGTGCAGACGGCAGAGCCTGAGGCCAGTAGAAAGAGGACTCAACTTGTCAGAATTTTGCAGGTTGGTGTCAAAATAGGTGCTGCCCGGGGACTTCTAGGGTGGAAGTGGCCTAGGGCAGAGACCTGGTCAAAACCATCTCTCCACCTCCCACCTCCAAGTCTGCAGGAACTGATGACCATTGGGAGAGGGACTATGGGTCCGGGGAGAAGGACAAGGAGAACTGTGATAGCTTAAAAATAATCATTCTGTGCCGCTTTAGGCCACTTTCCCAACATTTACCCTCCCCCCAACCCCTGCCTCGGTCTTAAAGATAGTTTGGAAATAATCTGCTTTTCTTACCCCTTGTCTGATGGGAAATTCGAGCTAAGTTGCACTGTGCGGCGGGGGGTGGGGTGGGGAAGAAGTGGAAGAAGGTGGGAAAGTTTTCAGAACCATGTACCTTAATGAGGAAAAATGTACAAGGTGCTGGTCGGCTCACCAAGCGCTCGCCCCTCCCCCATCTCCACTCTTACCCCGTCTCCAACCCTTCCCACTCCCCTCCCGTTTCCGGTTTGTCCGCAGGTCTGTTATTCCTAGCACTACACAAAGCTAGAAAAGGCGAGGAAGAAACCGTTCGGATCAGTACAAGTAGGTGAGGGAAATATAAATACCCCTGGTGTTGAGATGGGATGTGCGCATGTCAGATGTTGTGGGCCTCACTCTTCCTACCGCCCGCCTATTCTACCAACCTACTCGTCTGTCCTAGGAGGGTCATGTATTTTGCCCAGCATGGAGAAATGAAATGGTGGGGGTTGGGGGGGAAATGGGGCTTGAAAAAAAAGTCTGGAGGGAGGGACAAGAGAGAGGTACGGAGGTGTAAAGTGGAGGGACAAAAGAGGTAAGGAGGTGGAAAGTGGAGGTATGAGCCATAGGCTCAGGGAAACTCTGATTGCTGATTGAGTCTCCCAAGTGGAAGATATTTGATGATAGCTCTGAATCAAAGAAAGCAAATGCTGAGACCTCTGTCCAGAGCAGTGGTCCATTCACCAAGTGTTTGACTTAGGGTCTCCTTGCTTCCTAGCAGTAATTGTATTCAAAGAGGAATAAACCAGTGAAAAAAAGGAAAAGGAAAGAAGGAAGAGAGACTCACAAGATGAAACCCTGTCAAAAAACTGAAGGAAAACCAGAAAATGAGAGTGAATCAAAGTTTGAGGAAGAGCCAAAGCCTGAGGAAAAACCAGAGTTGGAAGAAGAGCCAGAGGAGAAGGAAAAAACGGAAGGAACTTTTAGAGAAAGACTGATTCAGTCTCTCCAGGAATTTAAAGAAGATATACACAACAGGCATTTAAGTAAGGAAGATATGTTCAGAGAAGTGAATGAAATAGATGAGATAAGGAGAGTAAGAAACAAACTTATAGTGATGCGTTGGAAGGTTAACCGAAACCATCCTTATCCCTATTTAATGTAGTTTGCCTTGATTTTAATTTTTTTCTGATATTAACATTGTCGTATAGCTTTTCTTTGATTTGCATTTTCCTGATACACCTTTTTCCATCCATTTTTAATTTGTTGCTATTACTGACTTTAAGTGCATCTCTTGTTAATCTGCATCTCACTGTTTATCATATTTTGAACCAATACAAAAGTCTCTGCCTTTTAATAAGAGAGCTTTACTCATTTGTACCTAAAGAGGTTCCTGACAGCATATAAAATGAAAAAAAATTACTAATATGTGAATATCATATTTTTGAAAGCAAGAATACATTTGTATAATACCTATATGCAAAGAAAAATGTGTGAAGGGTGAAAATACAAAAAGTATAGTTAGTGGCAGGATTATGAGTAATTTTTTATTATGCTTATTTGTATTTTTCCTTACTCCTAGAATGTACACACATTATTGTTAAAATAATAAAAGTTTTATAACAAAAAAGTAGTAACCAACAGTATTTAATCTATTTCTAAAGACACTGGGACACTTAATATTTGTTGACAGAATTTTAGAAGCAAATGTGTATTCCAAATTACCACCAGACCACTTAGCTAGAAGAATAATAAATTTTATGTCTTATCTGTAAAATAGAGACAATGATCTCTAAGGGCTCATATGAGGACCAAATAAGGTAATGACTGTGAGCTCTATTTTATGTTTTTTTTTTCCCCATTTGTCCATGCAGGATCCCATCTCCCAAGGTATTTGTATCAGCTACTTGGGATGATGGAGAAAATAGTTCTCACCTGTACTTAAGAATAAATCCAGTCAACTGTTAGGTGGGTGCCACCTTGATGCTCCTTTCCTTCAGTGGCTGCCCAATGTCCCTTTATTCTCCCCTTGATATTGTCATGTATATTCGGTAATTCTGCCACTTCACCCAGGCCCCTACCTATGGGCTGATAACGTTCAGAAATTCTCAAATAGTGAAGCCCAGCGTATTTCTTTGGAACCCCTAGTGGGCTGAATCCTCAGTCCTACAGGAGTGGTTATGCAGGGTAACTTGGGCCATGATACCTTGTAGGTATCTTGACAGTTTGAGGAATTTAATCACAGGCTCCCATTTCCCCCTTAAGACTCTGACACAATGCGTTAATTTGGGGATTGGGCAGGAAGACAAGTCTGAGTAACAGATGTTATGCTTTAGTCAGAATTGCTTCTCTTTGAGCCTAAAGATTATGGTTTTATCTTCTCTCTCTTTCCTTTGGGTGAGTGATCTCTCCCAGAAGACTGGTGCCAGGCCCTCCTCACCAGTTCAACAGATGCCTATACATAGAGATGTATATACATACAATGGTATATTATTCAGTCTTAAAAAGAATGAAATAAAAATGAAATTATTTTTTAAAATTTATTTCTGAGAGAGAGAGACAGCGCGAGCAGGGGAGGGTCAGAGAGAGAGAGAGAGATACAGAATCTGAAAGAGCCTCCAGGCTCTGAGCTGGCTGTCAGCACAGAGCCCGACACGGGGCTCTAACCCAAGAACCATGAGATCATGACCTAAGCCGAAGTCGGACACTCAACCGACTGAGCCACCCAGGTGCCCCTAGACTTGTATAAATTTTAAACGGAGGTTCTGTTTCAGATTCTGTGTCTCCCTCTCTCTGCCCCTCCCCTGCTCACACTCTGTCTTTCTCTCATAAATAAACATTTAAAAAATTTTTTTAATGAAAGGGAAGTTCAAGTCAGATTTGGGGATACTATCATCCTTAACTGGAAATGTGAACGTGCTATGTAAGACTATGTATATCTACATCCAAATCTATATACCTATATAGTTATCTATATATGTATACATGGCTCACACTTTTTCTGGTTGTGTCTTATTTTTCCTCTGTGACACTCATTTTCGGGCAATTCATGACTTCAGATTATTCTTCAAAGTTGTAACAGTCCAATGGATGCTAGTCAGGCTGGATTTTGACTGGAGTAAGAAGCTTCCAGGGGCTCACTACGCCAGTTTTATAAGACAAGATGAATCCAATCCCCAGGCACCCAAAGGTGTGGTACTCAGGTAGGATATAGAAAGTCTCATCCAAATCACACTCCTCTCCAGGGTGGGTCTGACTTTGGTTTCTCTGCTTCAGATGAGGCCGGCACTAGACTCTTCTCAGCTGATGACCAGGTTGTTCTGGATATACTTACCTGTAGGATGACAACAGTCCCCATAGCAGGTCAGAGCACTAGACTTCCTTTCTTCCTTTCTTTTTCCTTCACAAGGGGACTTGATGAGAACTTTTTATAAGGAAGAAGACCTCGAAATTGACTAAATAAAAGCATTGGTTTTGACAGTGTGTCCCAGCTATGACAACTGTGGATGCAATCACGTTGGGGTTAGAGGATCTGGTGGTAGGTGGGAATGATTTTAGATAGCACACAAATAGATTAAATTGTGATATCCATGTGTTTATTTGAATGTATATTAATGAATACTTTGTTTCAGGCAAATGATGATGGTATAGATTTAGGGTGGTGTTATAAAGTTTCCTTTTAAAAAAATATTCAAATTAAGTTAGTAAGTCAATTTGAAGACAGACCTGAGATAGAAGACAGACATGAGATAGAACACAATACTAATAGCAGAGGTGGTACACAGATGTGTGCAAAAATCATCTTAGTGGGAAACATTGCCCTAGCATAACTTATTTACAGATAATATCTGGAAACACCTATCAAGAATTATGCTATCTGAGATTTTACCCTACTTACAAATTAAAAATTTATTCTGCTACTGTTTAATGGATACTGGCAGAAAACAACTAGAATCCTAGGTCAAAGATGGTATTACTCGTGGCAAAAGCCATAGCCAGAGCTTCATATGGATTTGTATTAGTTCTCCATGCTCTTCAAGTTCCATGGGGTGACACAGGCCCTTTTATGGATGTCTGCACATGCAGTGCTTTCTGTAACAGGAAAGAAACGTATTTGGAGAATTTATTACTTTTATGGTAAACAGAAACAACCATGCTCTGTGTCCAGGAATAGATGTTAACTTGTTCTTCAAGTTGCTTGTTGCAAACACAACTCTGACACATGGCCTGCCTGCGTAGAGTAGTAGAGTGGTCAGGGTCTTACATTCTTTGTATACCAAATAAAAATGTGCAGGGATGCTCAGAATTCAAAGCCGATTGACTCTCCCAGTAACAATTTTCTCTATGCAGTAAATTTTAATGTGAATGGCAAGCCTTTCCTAGCATCACAAATTTGGATTCATAATTACAAGATAAAGTAGATAATGCATTATACTGTAGAGTGTCAACACGGCATTTGTAACTTTCTAATTTTTACTTAGTACATAGGATTTTAATGAATCCAAATTAACTAAAAAAAACAACTAAGAAACTAAAAGTAAATAGTCTATGAGGAACTTTAACGTTACAATAAGACATAGCTACCATGATGCAAAAGATAAAAGTAAAGGGGCAAGACCACTGGATTTATTAGGATGCTAATGACAGGAGTAATCTTATGAAAATTTTTTTCACTGAGAAACTGACAGGAGACTGTGTGTTTGAAAGCCACACTCAACTCCCATACACACATACTCATCATTGCCTCTATAAAAGGAAAAGGCAAATCCAAGAGAAAAACTGGCCTGTTTCCTTTACAAGGAAAGTTCAAGATAGGGTAAGGGTTGAGAAATGTGGGGCATCTCACACATAACAGTGTCCAAAAGCAGTTATTTGATTCTCTGACACCAGCATTTCACAAAAGCCTTAGGAAAAACAGCTGCATCATTTGATGAATAATTTAGTTGGGTATGGAACATCATTTTGTGTACTATTGGCCATTTGTTCATTTTACTTTGAGAAATGTCTATTCAAATATGTTGCCTGCACCCCACCCCAATATTTTCAGTATAGGGTGGGTAAAGAATCTTCAAAGAAATAAGGGAGATCCATATGTACTACACATTCACTATGCTGTGATTAAAAGGAAAATGAAGGACAGGAGATACAGTATAAGAATACATACACACATATACATACTCATACCCACAAATATCAAAATGAAGCCCTTTAGCTCACTAAAGGGAGTGATCATGTCTTTTTAAGTGGCATTTTGATATCTCACCAAGCCTCCCTATCTGGCTTTTTAATACATAATTATTTTAAAAAATTTCTCCTAATGGATAATTGTACTATCCTTACTTTGTAATGGTCTTTTTCTTTTTCTTTTTTTTTTTTTTTTGGACCTAAAGTCCTTTTCCCTTCCATGAACTCTGAGTCCTTTCCAGATGTTATATCATTAGCCTACTACTTAATAAAAAATGAACGTGAAGCTAAGAGAAAGCATCTTGGCCAAGGTCACCCAGCTATTAAATGCAATTCCTGCCTAAGATCAAAGCCCTTGCTCCTACTATCTACTCTGTAACAGTTGGTATTTAATAAATAGTAACAACAACAACATCATCCAACATCATTGTGGTGCTGAAAGAATTCCCGTTATTTCCTCAAAGGTCCATGCCTTTTTGAGTCCTGATCTTGCTTCCCATAGCTCTCCCTGACTGAAACATTCTCTCAATCATTTCTCACACACTTAACCTGGATAAGCCCTACTCATCTATCTCAGAATAGATGTTACTTATTTATTGAGATATAATTTACATACCAGACAATTCACCTACTTGTATACTTGTATACAAGTAGTATATACAAGTATACTGAATTGCATACAATTCAGCGGTTTTATGATATTCAGTTATGTGGACTATCACCATAGTCAATTTTAGAACATTTTCAAGTCAAAAACAAACACTATACCCTTAGCTATGACCCTTCTTCCCCATGCCTCTATCCCTCCGGCTTTAAGTAAATACTAATCTACTTACTGACTCTACAGATTTCCTTATCTTGGACATTTCATAAGAGTGTGTTTATATAAAATGTCTTTGTGACTGGCTTCTTTCACTTAGTATATGTTTTCAAAGTTCATCAATTGTATAGCAAGTGTGTCTTCTTTCTTTTTATGACTGAACAATATTCTATTGTATAGATATGCCACATTTTGTTTATCCATTAATCCATTGATGGATATTTGGTCTATTTATATCTTTTGCTTATTATGAATAGTTCTGCTATGAACAAGTTTTGTGAGGATGCATGTTCTCATTTCGCTTGGGTAGATAGCTAGGAATTGAATTGTCGGGTCATACAGTAACTCTATGCTTAATTGTTCCAGGAAATGCCATACTGTTTTCCAAAATGGCTGACCATTTGACATTCCCATCAGCAGTGTGTAAGGGTTCCAATTTCCCCATATTTTTTTTTGTTTGTTTCTGATCAGCTTTTATTTATTTTATTTTTTTTTACAAATAGTTTATTGTCAAATTAGTTTCCACATAACACTCAGTGCTCATCCCCACAAGTGTCCTCCTCCATGCCCTTCCCCCCCCCACATCCATCAGTCCTCAGTTTTTGTCAGCATTCAAGAGTCTCTCATGGTTTGCCTCTCTCCCTTTCCCCCACCATTTCCGCCCTTCTTCTCCCCCTTGTTCCTCCGTCAAGTTCCTCCTAATCCTCCTATACATGCAAACATATGATATTTGTCCTTCTCTGCCTGACTTATTTCACTCAGCATAACACCCTCAAGGTCCATCCATGCTGCTACACATGGCCAGATTTCATTGTTTCTCATTACCATGTAGTATTCCATGGTATAGATAAACCACATCTTCTTGATCCATTCATCTGTTGATGGACACTTAGGCTCTTTCCATGTTTTAGCTATTGTGGAGAGTGCTGCTATGAACATTGGGGTACATGTGCTCCTATGCCTCAGCATTTCTGTATCCCTTGGGTAAATTCCTAGCAGTGACCCAATTTCCCCATATTTTTAAGAACACTTTTTATTATCTGACTTTCTGATTCTAGCCATTTTAATGGGTGAAATGGTATCTCATTGTGGTTTTGATTTGCATTTTCCTAATGACTAATGATGTTGAAAATCTCTTCATATGTTTATTGGCCATTTGTATATCTTATTTGGAGAAATGTCTACTCAAATCCTTTGTCCATTTTTAAATTGGGATGTATGCCTTTTTATTATTGAGTTATAAGTTTTTATTTTGGATACAAGTTCTTATCAAATATATGACTTGTACATATTTTCTCCCATTTTGTGGGGTTGTTTTTTCACATTCCTGATGGTGTACTTTGATGTTCAAAAGATTTTAGTTTTGGTGAAGTTCAATGTAGTTTTCTTCTGTTGGTCATACTTTTGGTATCATATCTAAGAATATTTTACCATATCAAAGGTCATGAAGATTTACCCCTATGTTTTTTCTAATAGTTGTATTATTTTAGATTTTATTTTTAGCTCTCTGATTTATTTTTAGTTAATTTCTTGGTATATCCTGTGAGGTAGGGTTCTAATTTTGCTAGTTTGCAAATCGCTATCTAGATGTTCTAGTACTATTTGTAAAAAGACTTTTTTTCCATTGAATGGTCTTGGCACCTTTGTTGAAAATTGGTTTTATTTCTGCACTCTTGATTCAATCCCACTGACGTATATGTCTATCTTGTACCAGTATCACATGGTCTTGATTATCACTGCTTTGTAGTGAGCTTCAAAACCAGAAAGTGGTTTTGTGTAGTTTATTATTTTCCAAGATTGTTTTAGCTATTTAAGGTCTCTTGCAATACCATACAAATTTTAGAATCAGTTCATCAACTTGTACAAAAAAAAAAAAAAACACAGATGGGATTATGAAAAGGATTGCACTGAATCTGTAGATCAATTTGGAGAGTATTGCCATTTTAACAACATTAAATTTTGAAATTCATGAACATGGGGTTCTCTTTTTTTCCATTTAATTGTATCTTTTTTTTTCCCTCTTAAGTAAGCTGTTTGCCTAGTATGGACTTGAACTTAATGTCTCTGAGATCAAGGGTCACATGCTCTACGACGAAGCTAGCCAGGTGCCCCAAAGTTTATTTATTCATTTTTTAGTAATCTCTACATCCAACATGGGGCTTGAACTCATGACCTATGAGATCAAGAGTTGCATGCTCTTCTGACTGAGCCAACCAGGCACCCCATCTTCTTTAGTTTCTTTCAATAATGTTTTGCAGTATTCAGAGTATAAATTTTGTACTTTCCTTATTAAGTGTATTTTAAGTACTTTATTCCTTTGATGATATTAGAATTGTTCTCTTAATTTCCTTTTCAGATTGCTCATTGCAAGTGTAGAGAAATGCAATTGAGTTTAGTATATTGATCTTGCATCCTGCAACCATGCTGGTTCTTTTTTCTATTAGTTTATCAGTGGGATCCCATAAAACTTTCTATGGACAAGATCATGTCATCTGTAGATATATTTCTACTTCTTATTTTTCAATCCAGATGCCTTTTATTTCTTTTTCTTGCCTAATTGTCCTGGCTAGAACCTTCAGTGCAATGTTAAATAGAAGTGGTGAGAACACATATCCTTGTCTTGTTCCTGATCCTAGGGGTAAGGCATCCAGTATATTCAGCACTAAGTATGATGTCAGCTGCGGTTTTTTCGTAATGCCCTTTATCATGTTGAGGAGGTTCCTGATCTAGGGATGTTAGACCAACCTTGCATTCTGGGATAAATCTCATGTAGTCATGATATGTAATTGCTTTTTTTATGTTGCCAGGATTGTTTTCCTAGTATTTTGGGGGGGATTTTTGCAACCATTTCTATTAGAGATTCTGATCTATAGTTTTTTCTTGTCATATCTTTGTCTGGTTTTGGTATCAAAGTAATACTGGTCTCATAAAATGAGAGCTGTATTCTCTCACTTTCTATTTTTTTGAAGAGCCTGTGAAAGATTCTTTAAATGTTTGGTAGAATTCAGCAGTGAAGCCATGTGGGCCTACACTTTTCTTTGTAGATTGTTTTATTGTTATTACTAATTCAATCTATTCACTTGCTATAAATCTCTTCAGATTATCTATTTTTTCTTGAGATAGTTTTGGCAGTTTGTGTATTTCTAGTAATTTGTAACTTAATTTCACCTAAGTTATCCAATATAATGGAATACAGTGTTTCATATTATTCCTTTATGATCCTTTTTCATATCTTTTATTTCTGATTTCTAGTAAATTGAGTTCTCTCTCTTTCTCCCCTTTCTCTCCCCACCCTTACCTCTATCAGTCTAGCTAAAGGTTTGTCAATATTATTGATCTTTTCAAAGAACCAGCTTTGGTTTCACTAGTTTACTCTTTCCATTCTCCATCTCATTAATTTATGCTTAACTTATTATCCTACCAGCTGCTGGCTTTATGTTTAGTTTGATCTTTTATTCCAATGTCTTAAGGTGGAAAGTTAGGATTTTTTTTTTTTGAGATCCTTCTTCTTTTTTAATATAGACATTTGAAACTATGTATTTCCCTCTAAGTATAGATTAAGCTCCATCCCATAAGTTTTGGGATATTGTATATTAAGATACAAATTTCCATTACACAAGCTGTGATATGTACTATGCTGTGTCTTATTTTCATTCATTTCAAAGTATTTTCTGATTTCCTTTTTGATTTGCACTTTGATGCCCTGGCCATTTAAGAGTGTTTTGCTTAATTTTGAGATATCCATGAGTTTACTAATTTTTTCTGTTATTGATATGAAATATTATTCCATTTTGGTCAAAGAACATATCTTGTATTATTTCTAACCGTTAAATTTATTTGAGATTTGTTTTATGGCCTATCATGTGGTCTACCATGAATAATATTCCATGTGTATTTAAAAGAATATGCATTCTGCTGTTGTTGAGTGGGATATTCAACATATCTATTAGATCAAATTAGCACATAGTGTTCTCAAGTCTTTTATTTCCTGTTTGATCTTCTTCTCATTTGGTCTATTTATTATTAAAAGTGAAGTATTTGGGGCACCTGTGTGGCTCAGTTGGTTAGGCGTCTGACTTCAACTCAGGTCATAATCTCACGGGTCGTGGGTTTGAGCCCCGCGTCGGGCTCTGTGCTGACAGCTAGCTCAGAGCCTGGAGCCTGTCTTTGGATTCTGTGTCTCCCTCTCTCTCTGACCCACCCCTGCTCAGGCTGTCTCTCTCTCTCTCTCAAAAATAAATAAAACATTAAAAATAATTAAAAGTGAAGTACTGTCTCCCAAATATTATTGTTGAATTGTCTATTTTCCCTTCGTTTTTGTCAGTTTTTGCTTCATGTATTTTGTTGCTTATAATTGTTATATATTCCTTATGGACGGACTCTTATCAATATAAAATGTCCCTCTGCTTCTGGCTTTTTTTCTGGCATGTAAAGAACGTGGAACCCATTGCTCCATACTAACAACAAGTAAAACACTGAACAAACTGAAAAACAACTACTCTTCTTAGATCCATTAGAGAATTGAGGCCACTGAGCAAATTATTGCTCCAAAAAAGGGGGGACAGACAGGCAAATACAGAGAATTACAATTTTTTGCAGCAAAATCCATGAACAGAAACTTCTGGAAACCAGTACTGAGGAAGGAAAACCTAAACTAAAATCAACAAATTGCCAGAAGTTCAATGTGGACAAGTATGAGAGTTAAAACTCCAGAAAGGACTAGTCTTAGGGGGTGCTCCCACACTTTTATGAGTGTTACCTCCAGGAACCCTGTGAAGTTTTCACAGTAAATACTCTAGAATATCCCTTTGTGTTTCTGGCAGGGGGAGAGGGAAAGTAGCTTTTAAAATTATTTTTTCATGTTTATTTACTTTTGAGAGAGAGAAAGAGAGCGAGAGTGAGAGCGAGAGAGAGCGAGAGAGAGAGAGAGAGAGAGAAAGAGAGAGAGAAAGTGTGAGCCAGCAAGAGGCAGAGAGAGGAAGACAGAATCCAAAGCAGGCTTCAGGCCCTGAGCTGTCAGCACAGAGTTTGATGTGGAGTTTGAACTAAGGAACCACAAGATCATGACCTGAGCTGAAGTCAGACCCTTAACTGACTAAGCCACCCTGGTGCCCCAAAAGATAGCTGTTGTTAATTACATGTGGAACATTCTAGTCTTAAGAAGGCTTTCCCTCAAGAGAAACTGTTTCACCAAGCCTAACTTACCTACTAGAATTTTATCAGAGCCCAGCTGACCTGGGGAAAGGGAAATATCAAATTCCAATACCCTCTAGCCATCCTGTCCCACCTAAGTAAAGGTGTGGTGGGGAATTGAGAAATACTTGGAAGGCCGCAGCCCTGACCATACCCAGATGTTAGTCTCCTCTAATTTCCAGTTGATTAATGTATTATTTTTTAGTAATGCCTTTGGGGATCAATTGTGCTGTAGACTAATTCAATCAAATTGGATTATTTTGAAGGAAGAGTTCCAAAGGTCAGTGTTTGATATTTGTTCCAATACAAGGAGGAGGATGCTTCCCAACCTTCTTCTTATGTGGCTCTTGAAAACAATATAGCCAGGCCACAGTTAACTGGTATCTTCACTGAATATATTAATCATTTCCCCAATGCCTCCACCATAACCATCACTGTTTTTAGAGCACTTGTGGCTTAAACTTCTCCATGCTCTGTTCAAAATTAATTAAGTTTTGTCAGGAAAATGTTAAAACCTATAGAGTTTATGGTTTTCTTCTCTTCCCAGTCAAAATCTATGAGCCTGGACTCTGGATCTGGGAGTGAGGACAATGGCATTCTTCTTTCAGAATGACACTCCTGCTTTAGGAGCTAATGTCTCAGTGGAGGTAGAAAGGAAACAGCAGCCTGAGGTTCTCTCAGCAGCCTGAGGTTTACTTTTCATAGTGTGAAATCATACCTTATGAGCCAAGCCAAAACCAAATAAGGTACCAGTATTCTCAATCATGTCACTCCCATGGGACAGCCCCCATTTCATCAGTGGGGGCTGGCTGGAAGGAGAGAGCACTCTCCTCACAACTGCACTCACCTAGAGATTCTCACAGTAAATACTCCAGAATATCCCCTTTTTATAATTTTCACCAATTTCACTGGAGAGTAGGTCCACAGAGCTCCTCATGCTGTCATGCCAGAAATTGACCTTCTACACATTGCTTCTTCCTGGAAAACTTCCCTGGCAACTGGATTAAGCCCTCATATTCAGTGCTCCAACTGCCCCTTCAGTACTTACTACACTCTTCCTCTGGCTTCCTCCCATTAAATCATGAACTCCAAAAGAATATAAAGGCTATATCTACTGTGTTCTCTTTTATATCTCCAGGGCCTTACCTAGCACATAGTAGATGCTCAATAAATTATGGTTGAACTGGGGTGCCTGGGTATCTCAGTTGGTTAAGTGTCTAACTCTTTATCTTGGCTCAGGTCATGATCTCAAGGACGGTGAGTTTGAGCCTCATGTCCAGCCCCACAATGACGGTTCAGAGCCTATCATTGGGATTCCCTGTCTCCCTCTCTCTCTGCCCCTCCCTTGCTCACTCTCTATCTCTCTCTTTCTCAAAATAAATAAATAAACTTTTTTAAATGATGGTTGAACTGAAAGTATAGTTCTTATATTTTTATTTTTTTGTTTTACTTTTAAAAGTTTATTCATTTATTTTGAGGGAGAGAAAGAGTGCTTGTACTCACAAACAGGGAAGGGACAGAAAGAAAGGGAGAGAGAGAGAATCCCAAGTGGGGCTTGAACTCCCAGAACCATGACATCATGACCTGAGCCGAAATCAAGAGTCAGATGCTCAACCGTAAGAAGCCACCCAGATGCCCCTAGTTCTTATATTTTTATTAAGCGGAAAGTGCCAAGTCCTGGGAATCAGTACTCTTAAATATGGTACTGAGATGGAGATGTGAAATGGGCAGGCAGTGCCTAACACAGAAAAGGGCTCAAACAATAGATGGATGAAAGAATGAATGAGATATAGATTTAGGATTTACTAGGAAATGAAACTGAGTAAAGGTTAAGAGCATGGATTTAAGAACTAGGCTATATGAATTTGAATCCTTTCTCTATTATTTCCTATCTGTTGCTTAGCCTTGCTGTCCTGCAATTCTCTTATTTGTAAAATGGAGAATAGTATTAGCACCTACCTCAGAGGATTTAGGGGAGAATAAAATGCATAGTGAATATATATGTAGATATATAGATGTAGATATAAAACAATGCCTGGCATATATCAACATTTGTATAAGTACTGTTTATTTTCATCACTATATATTTTTAAGAAAACTAGGATAATTCTATCCATGCTATTTCTTAACCGACTGAGCTACCCAGGCGCCACCATCCATGCTATTTCTAAACCTAAATTTAAAATAAAAATAATTAATGATATATTCTTCTACTTATAAAAAGGTTACGTTTTCCTTGAAGATAATTTAAAAGATAGGAGTAATCAGCAACTGATGATCAGCATCAGAAATGCATCTTTAATCTCAAAGATGAAGACAACTAAATGGTCGGGGATGAGGGAGGAGTCGGGGCACCAAATCACTAAGCATAGGTTTCTAAGTATTAAATATAGTATAAGATGTTATGTGGAAACTAATTTGACAATAAACTATTTGTAAAAAAAATGAATTGTTTGATTATATTAAATAACTATCCCTGTTCTAAATATTATAAACCAATTATTGGCCCCTAAATTAGTATTGTACACTTATTTTAAATAAACAAGGAAGATATCCTTTAAAAAATAAATAAATATAGTATAAGATTCTGTCATGCTATTAATTCCTGAGTCTCATATTTATAATGGGAAGTGTAGCCCCTGGCTCAGGAGCTGGGGTAGGGGTATAAAGAGGGGAGGAGGAAGGGAGGATAGGAAGAGGTGTGCCTGCAAGTGTGTGATAGAGTTTACTCTTTAGTTAGAGATATATAAAAATCAACTACCAACACATAAAAAATTATCAGTTTTACTAGTCTTTAAAAATAATTTCTTGTTTATTCTCATATATACCTAATTTATTATAGAATATTTGGGAAATGTGGATAATCATAAATTAGAAGATTTAGGGCTTTGGCTTATCACCCATAACCACAAAAGCCAAAAGCAATTATAAATAAAATATTAGTGTATTTCCTTTTATTTTATGTAAATTAGGTATAAACCTGTAAGGTGTGTGATATGCGTGTGTGTATGTGATGTGCATGTGTGTGTGTACACAAACAAACAAATAAATAGTATTACCCAAGAAAGTATAGGTGGCTCTATTTCTAGTTCTGCAACTATCTTCTTTGGTAATCCTAGGTAAGCCTCTTAATTTTTCTGTATCTCAGTTTCCCAATTTCCAATGTTGTTTTTTGTTTTTTGTGGTTTTTTTGTTTGTTTTTTTTTGTTTTCTGAGAGAGAGAGAGACAGTGTGAGCAGGGGAGGGTCAGAGAGAGAGGGAGACACAGAATCTGAAACAGGCTCCAGGCTCTGAGCTAGCTGCCAGCACAGAGCCCGACACGGGGCTCGAACCCATGAACCGTGAGATCATGACCTGAGCCAAAGTCGGACCCTCAACTGACTGAGCCACCCAGGTGCCCCAGTTTCCCAATTTCAAAAATAAGCTCTTGGATGACAATAATTCTAAGCTTGTTATAGTTTTGACAATGCATTATCTGTGAAAGCTTAGGACTGCTAGTGATACTATAAATCATACTCTGTAAATACAAAATTGGGCAAAGGCATAGAAAACATGACTATAAAATCCAATGCTCTATAAGTCTGCTAATCCATTCTTTTGTCTCCACAGCTTATTTTGTTCTATTTTCAATCCTTTCTGATGACTTTGCACATCAGTACGTAATCAGTACACAGGTGAATACTTGTGAACAAACATCCTAAACTTTTTTCTTGTAAAAATTAATTTCTTAGAAATCCTTAAGATAGGAAAAATACGGGTGGAATAAGGCTGTGGAAATTCCATTTTAGGTCCTATGCAAAACTTATTTTGCACTTAATAATTGTAATCAAACAAGTGTCACTTAACATATTGACTGCCTTGTCCAGCTGGAGGATAAGAAAGGGATTGTAAGAGGCACATATCAGTAAGGTATGTGATGGTTTTAGAACATGGCTACAGATTACTTGGCATCCCTTCCATCAAAAGTTGGAATCTTGGGGCACCTGGGTGGCTCAGTCAGATAAGCGACTGACTTTGGCTCAGATCATGATCCCATGGTTCTGGGTTTGAGCCCCGCAACAGGCTCTGTGCTGACAGCTAGCTCAGAGTCTGGAGCCTGTATCTCCCTCTCCCTCTGACCTTCCCCTGCACACTCTGTACCTCTCTCTCTCTCTCTCTCTCTCTCTCTCTCAGAAATTAAAAAAAAACATGAAAAAAATTTAAAAGTTGGAATCTATAGTCCCTATAGAATTTGATCCTATGTGACTTCCAAGTTTAGGTCATAAAAGGCCATATAGCTTCCACCTTGTTTACAGGGAAGATTTGCTTTAAAAGACCTGAGATGGCCATGTTGGATAGGCTATATGTGGGAACTTTGGTTGACAGTCCCACATGAACCTGTCCTTAAGTCATCTCAGTCTCAGCTGTTCCAGGATCCAGCTGTTTGAGTCATCTACAGCCTTTCAAGGTACCCTCAGTGAAGCCATCCTAGCTGAGGCTGCAGACGTCCTGAAGCAGAGGAATAGTGCCTGATATGTACTTTCTTTATTTCTGACTCACAGAATATATGAGCATAAACATCAGTTATAATTTACACCAGTGAATTTTGGAGAAGTTGTTAATTATCAATAGCAAACTGGAAGAGCTATGAGTCATGCTGCAGGTGATAGCCACAGGCACACAGTAACAAAGAAGCCAATGTGTTGTCAAGTCAGCCAAATGGAATTGGGAAAGTGTGAGAAAACAAATGCAGAGTTTTAACTTAGCACTTCATGGGGGGGGGGAGGGGATTCACGTAACTTTTTGTATTTCTGGTATCTCTTAAAAAAGAAAAGAATATTTGGCAACCGTAGGCCTGAATTGCCTCCTGACAATAATTGGCAAGAGGTAAGCAGAGGCTGTTCCATATCAATAGAGCATGTGCTCTCCAGTTTAACCAGATTCCTGCTCAGCTGGCTTCATTTACCTATGACCATGTGAGTTACAACCCCTGAACTAAAAGGGTTTACTGGGCACTGGGACCTTGATAGGTGTTAATATTGTATTATCAGTGGAATTTACATAGGGCTAGCAACAGTAAGGCAAGGTAAATTCACGTCATGAACATTGATATGTAAGTTTCCTGATACTCCTATAAGTTCACCCAAAAGTCTAGGGGAAAGTAAGAATGTTGCTAGCTGAAGTCTGAAGCTAGAACAGTCAAAGGAATTCTCTTGGCCCATACATAGTCCAGCTCAATTAGTCAGTTTAGGAAACTATATAGGACAGAATTTATTTTCCACCAGAGTCTTAAACAACAGGAGTGAGTGGCCATGGGTCTTTGGTGTCTCAGGATATCATCTGCAGTCCCTGAAATAAAGAGAATAATATACCTCAACTGTCTAATAGATAATGACATGCTGTATATTTGTTGCTTTCACTGTCAGATATCTCAGCCTTAAAGCTATATTATTCCAGATTAGATCTGTTGAATGGAATACATTACTTATAAAATGTTCCAAATTCTTATAGTAACACCCTTAAAATTTCATCAGGCCCATTCTCCATTCCTCAAAGTTATTGGCACCAAAGTTATAATGGTCATAGCTTATAAGGAAGTCAGAATAGGCATAATTTCCTATATTTTAAATACTTAGTTTCAATTTAATAAGTGCTTAAATTTATTTTATAAAAAATTTTAATTTTTATTTATTTTTGAGAGAGAGACAGAGCACGAGCCAGGGTGGGGAAGAGAGAGGAGACACAGAATCCAAACCAGGCTCCAGGCTCTGAGCTGTCAGCACAGAGACTGAGATCATGAATCACGAGATCATGACCTGAGCCAAAGTAGGATGCTTAACCAAATAAGCCACCCAGGTGCCCCAGTAAGTGCTTAAATTTAAAGAAAATGAGAGAATTACAGTAAGATTGCAGCAATGAAGCATCAGGAAGACACACAGAACTATTCTAGGCTAGAACAGAGATGCCCATACCCACAGAGCCCATCTCCTAAGCCTGGAATTCTCCCAGGAGAGAATAATAAGAGAAAAATAGGATACTAACTACAATCCAACTGAGTACATTTCCAGCCAAATACATGTGAGCTATATCGTGGCAACATGCAAAAAGATTTCAAAAAAGAGCTTTCTCTGATGGAATACAAATCTAACATCTCCATGGTTTGATTACGGGAAAACTAGTTAAGGCAAAATCACACAACAATTTTTCCCCCTGGTAGCTGTCTCAATAGTACTCTTTCTGTCAAGTCCCTCGCCCTTCCTACTGGGCAATGGGCTTCTTTAACTACATCTTAATCCTGTTCCCTGAATTCTTAGTCACTTTTGCTTATTAAAATAATCTCAGTTGGACTGTTAAAATGTGGTTCTAAGTATTTTAAAATGCCAATCTCATTTTTAATTCAGAATCCTTTTCATCCCTCTAGGAGATCTATATCTATATCTTCTATATATATCTACAGTTATATCTATAGATAGATTGATTGATTGATTGACTATAAGTTCTTGGCTCTGACAATTATGGAGGCTGTGAAGTCTCAAAGTGTGGAGTCTCACAGTGTGCTGTCTGCAACCTGGAGAGCCAGGAAAGTCAATGTTGTAGTTCAAAGGCCTGAGATCTGGAGAGCTGAGGTGTAGATACCAGTCAGAATTAAAAGTTCTGAGAACCAGGAATACCAAGGGCAGATCAGTGTTACAGCTCAAGCATTTAGATAGAGAACAAATGCAATCTCCCTTGCCTTTCTGTTCTCAGGCTTTCACTGGATTGGCTGGTCCTCACCCACATTGGGGAGGGCTGCCTGCTTTACTCAGTTCACCAGTTCAATTACAAACCTCTTCCAGAAACACCCTCACAGACAAGCCCAGAAATAATGTTTAACCAGGTATATGGGCATCCTATGGTTTAGTCATGACACATAACATTAACTATCACACCCTCCCTCCTTCCTTGTGTTTACTCAGATGATTTGAGTTTGAAGGATGGGGATACAAAGACAACTCTTTATCTGACTACCTAGTGTAAGACTGCTGTCCCTATGTGATTAATCATCACTGAGGCTCAAGGTTTTTTTTTTTTTTAAGTTTATTTATTTTTAGAGAAAGAGAGTGAGAGTGCATGGGTGCACAAGTTGGGGGGGGATGGGTAGAAAGAGAGGGAGAGAGACAGAATCTGAAGCAGGCTCTGCACTGTCAGTGCAATGAAGTGGGGCTTGAACTCACTAACTGTGAGATCATGAGCTGAGCCGAAGTCAAAAGCCCAATAATTAAGTGACTGAGCCACCCAGGTGCCCCTCAAGTTTAATTTCTATAGTGCCTGCTGATAAGGACTCACAGCCAAGCAGCTCCCTCAGGTTTTGTTGGCATGTTGGAAGAGTGGGACATATCTTGCATGTGACTCCTCGCTGATGACCTTCACAAGGCATTACTATGATTCATAGGTCTCTTTGCTCTACTCTGTAACAGTTTCTGGTAAGCCTGTATCTCAATAACTCCCTTCCCTAGTTCCAACTCCAGAGTTTGTAGGGATGATAGGATTTGTTTCTCATGCCTCTCCAGAATTGAGAAGTTAGGCAGGGAGTCAATCCTAGCTCTTTTTCTACCTGGCAGTACAACCACATCATTTTTCCAAAATGTTATTTCCAGGATACTTGTAGCTTGTAGGTAGCTCAAAATCCCAGTGGTAAAGCAGATATCCAGCAGAGGAATGAGAAGTAAATGTTACCATCATGTAGATACCTCTAAACTTTAGGTGCAATTATTTTGGGATTCCATTCCCTTACCATCTACCACAACTACAGGAGATAAGGAGAGGGGATAGGTTCTTTCCACAAGAATTGCACTTCCCAAAATGTGAACCCAGTCTCCTCTTTCCCAGTACAATACTACCCTTCTATTATTTCAGAGTAAGAGTGATAAAACTAGTTCATTCTCTCTCTGTCCTTGGGGGCACATGAGTCTCTAACTTAAGACACTTGTGTCCTTCTAACTCAGCCTTGGAAAATTTTAAATGTTGTTCTCAGCAGGTTGTTAGCTATCTCCAAATCCTAAGACAATTCCAAGGACAAGAAAAGATCTCAATCAGCACCTCACAACATGTGAGTAAAGATAATATCATTTCCAGGACATTTCTCACCTATCATTAAAGCATCACTTCATTATGGGGTGCTAGGTGGCTCAGTCAGTTAAGTGTTAAGTGTCTGACTCCTGATTTCAGCACAGGTCATGATTTCATGGTTTAGGAGTTTGAGCCCTACATCAGGCTCTGCACTGACAACACAGAGCCTGCTTGGGATTCTCTCTCTCCCTTACTCTCTACCCCTTCCCCCTTAAAATAAATAAATAAACTTTAAAAAATAATATGTTTTAAAAAACATCACTTCATTATAACCAATCTCCCATGTAGCTTAATATCTGATCTGGAAAAAATATACAAATGTATATTATCGACCAAGAAAATTTGGTAGTTTCAAACAAAAGGCATTCAGATGGATCAAAAAGACAACAGCAAAGCATTTAGCCACTGAAAGAAATAAAAATCTTCTTTTTAAAGTTCATATTCAATAGTTATTTCAAGAAATTCTTTCTAGGTAATTCCTAATTTTCATAAAAGCTTTTTTGTATTGCTCTAAATACAAATGAAAATACAACTAGTTCACTTCAGTAGTGGATGCGTTCAGTTAGCAAATATTCACTAATCACCTACTTTGTACAAGGCAGTGTACAAGCCACTGGGTATGCAAAGTAGAATAAAGCAAACATGTTTTGGGCCCTCATGGATTTTAAAGACAAGTGGATTCAGCGAAGGAAAGAATTATGCTCTGCTTACTCTTCAAATCTTGTTAAAAACCATCTAATAATGGTAAAAAAAAAAAAAAAAGGAGCCAAGTTTTAGTGAAGATTTATTAGGCTCTGTGTAAGTCCTTGATATATGTGGTTTACTTCTAACAATCCATGGTTCACAGAGGAAGCACAGAGACCTTAATAAGTAATTGACCAAAAGTCACACTTCAAGTAAGTAGCAGATATGATTTACCACAGCTCATGTTTTTCAATCAGCATCCTTTCAGCCAATGTCATTAATAGACCTATCTGTATCAAGAATTATGAACTGTTAAACAGAACCCAGGAATCACTCACATTCATTTAAAAGACAATTTTGGGTGTGATTATGTAATTTCAGCTTTTGGAACTTGTTAAAAAGAAAACCACAGGCCACAAATGGCATCACTTAGGTTAAGGTCCCAAATCAGTAAACCAAGAGTTAATACCTAACCTAACTGCAGTTTTGAGTCCCTAGGAATGTAAACTTTAACCAGTCAGTCAGGGATTTTCTGGTCAGCACCAATAAAGTAATCAGTCACATGGACCCTCTTCATCCCCCCCCCCCAGAGTAAAATCAGGTAATCTATGTACTAAGACCCTTTTATCTCCAAATGAACGTGAATTCAAGTAAAATAATCCTCTTTTCTGTTTATGACTTCCTCATCCTGCCCTCAAAAATCTCTCTTTTCCTGTAGCCTATTTGGAGCTCCTCTCTGCTTGCTAGATGGGATGCTTCTTAATTATTTAATAAAGCCAATTAAATCTTCAAATGTACTTGGTTTAATTTTGTTTTTCAACAAGCTATATGTAAAACTCTCTCCAAAAGCACATATGTGTAATTGTATATATCTGTAAAACCTCAAACTATGTATGCCCTAGGCATATATTCTTCCTTTATTCAATGTCCCAACTAGCTTAGCAGGGTAGGAGATTACTTAGGAATTTGGAATCAAACCAGAGGCAGTAAGCACTTGTCTGGCCTGTCGTGCCTCAGTGCACATAACTTTTGGTTCTTTTTGTCACAACCAACACCTACTAAATAGTTTTTATAATAAACACAGATTTCCTAAAGATAACTGTTTTCTGTGATAAAATTTGTTTAGTTACTTCAAGGTGGAGAAAGGAACATTTAAACTCAAGGTGAGTTTCTATCTAAAGTTTAGTTGCAGTCACATACTCCCTGTTTATTTCTAATATATTTTGAAACATTTACATCAAAAGGCAGATGGCTTTGGAAGTAGCTTCTGCATACAGTTGTATACTACTGAGTACTCTAAGGAGATATTTGTAGGGATGGTTAGGAAAGTTTGTTAAGAAAAGCAGGGAGTAAAAACGCTTCTTTTCTCCAAAGACTATGGTATCAAAAAGTCACAAATTTATATTAAATGACCAATATCTGACAACTGGACTTCTCTCTAAATATTTACAGATCATTTTGAAAATACCAACTGATGCCTCCTTTTTCAAAATAAAAATTTGAAACAAGGTAGTATGTTTCATAACGGATGTTAATGTTGTGTGGAACGCAGATAAAATATTTTGTGTGGTATAGGTGAATGTAATCAATGAGGCTTTTTCATTCTGCAAGAGGAAGCATTTCTTTCAAAACTGAAATCTCACAATTTTTAATTTTTTGAGGTATGCTGATTTTTTTACAAATGGAAATAAAGAGAAATTCTCTTGAAGAATTCACTCTATCTCCTTGCTTCTCTTCCTGACAAGCCCCCTGCTCCCTCCCCACCCTAGCCCACATTCTAAATTTCCTGGACGGGTTTGAATTCCGGGGACGCGGTGGCCCCCGGTAGAGATGAACAAGCGGGGTTGGGGGTGGGGGGAGGGGGGCGTGGTCAGCGAGAAGAAGGAAGGCAGTTCAACTGGCCTGAATCACCACCCGGGTCGGGAGTGGGAGGGGTGGACGGTGTTGCTGACCAGCCACGGTAACGTGAGATGGGTTAACTCCAACCTCAGGGAGGTGAGGCACTAGTGGACCCTCAGATTGGACAGGACCAAGCTGAGTGACAGTAAGGTGCGCGCTGGGGCTCTGCGCATAAGCAGACAGAGGGGATTGTCTGTGAGTGTGCGCGAGGCGAGGGACGGAGGCGGGCACTCTCGCTGCACAAGCCGCTGGAGTTAGGGCTGCGAGCTCGTAGGTGACGCGGGGCTTTCACGTGACTTGGAGCTGCAGAGAGACGCAGCCTTCGGTGCAGTCGTCACTCTCTTCTGGGTACCAGCTCCCCGCTGCCCTGCGCCAGGCGGGCTGGCACTGGGCCCACGGAAAGCGGAGCAGGTGAGGGCTCCAGGGCTTGCGGGCCAACGCCAGGGCGAAAGCAGCAGGCCTACCCCTGAGGGCAGCGTAAAGCATCAGCGCAGCGGGTCCCGGCCAGTTTTCTCCACACCGGCATTTTTGGGGAACATCAGTAGTGGCCCCCTAGGGTGTGGGTGCTGGAGCGGCCGGGAGGGCAGGCGAGCCACTAAGAGCGTTGGGAAATCTCTGAGTTCCTACAGGAAAATGGTGACCCTCTGAGGCGGGGTAGGGGAGGCTAGGGGTTGGGGCGGGAAATGCGGATGGGGGGGTGGCCAGGGCGTCCGAGACTCTGAAGGGACCAGGTTGTGGCGGGTCGGCGCCAAACGCTTCGCCACAGTCCCGGTTCCTTCCATCCCGGCCCTCTTTAGGTCTGCGGGTCTAGGTGTGAAGTGTCGCGGCGGCCCACGTACGGCGAGAATCGGGAGAAGGAGGAGACTGCAAGGATAGGCCCAGGTCGGTGCGGGGGACAGCGTGGCGGGCGGGTGCAGAACCCAGCTTAAGACCCCCCCCCCCCAATTCCCCCGTTTCCGTCCACCGTCCTCCATTTTGGTGCCTGCGGAGCTCGGGGAAAGAATCCTGGGAAAGGAAAAATGGTGGGCTTTAGGGGAGGGAGGGAAAAGGAGAGAGCAGGAGAGAGGGGGCTCGAATTGGAGGCCCCCTAGAGGACGCCTGAAGTTCCTAAGGTGGGGAAAATTAAAAAACAAAGCAAAACAAAACAAAACAAAACAAAACAAAAACCTTTTCTATCAGGGCTCTGAATCCTGCTGGTCAGTGCACCAAGCATTCAGTCTCTCTCCTTGCCTTTGTTTTACTTGTGTTCAAAGAAAAGCAACCAGGAAAAAAAATCTCATGGCAAATATCCACCAGGAAAACCAAGAAATGGAGCAGCCCATGCAGAATGGAGAGGAAGACCGCCCTTTGGGAGGGGGCGAAGGCCACCAACCTGCAGGAAATATTAGACGGGGACAGGCTCGCCGACTTGCTCCTAATTTTCGATGGGCCATACCCAATAGGCAGGTCAATGATGGGATGGGTGGAGATGGAGATGATATGGAAATGTTCATGGAGGAGATGAGAGAAATCAGGAGAAAACTTAGGGAGCTGCAGTTGAGGAATTGTCTGCGTATCCTGATGGGGGAGCTCTCTAATCACCATGACCATCATGATGAATTTTGCCTTATGCCTTGACTCCTGCCATTTTCCATGAGATTAATTACTGTGATTCACACTGTTTTCTTTCTCCTTGCATTTTCCTGATAACACCTTTACCGATCCGTTTGCTGTGAACCTTATGTAATTTCCATGTGTCAAGCGGGTTCTGTGTTACCAGATCCAATTGGAGATTGCCTTGGCACCCAGTCTAAATTTCTGTCAAGAGTAGAGTCACCCATTTGCATGGAAAAGTGTAAAGTTAATAAAGCAATTGAAAAGTAATCTATACATTCATTATTGTCTCATTTAAAAGCATATGTATATATTATATGAAACCCCCCCCATACAAAAAAAATCAGAAATAAGATGCCCCATGGTGTTAATTGGGTCACATTTCTCTGTAGTTGGGTAATATGTGACTTTTTTCCTTTTATTGCCTTGTTTTAGAAGCAAAAACAATTTTTCAGTGACTCTGAATGTAGTACAGGTGTATAATGCTGGGTCAACAAACCTTAAAATTAAACTTTAAATATTTTCCAGTTTTACCTGGAAGAATAAACCCTCCCTTTATTACAGATGTATTCCTTTAAAGAGTCAGTTTTCTGTGAAATGGGGAATAATGCTTGCTTTACCGGGCTGCCAAGTGGAATAGATGAGGTGTGAAATTGTTGGGCTGCTCCAATGCAACTCCACCAGGTACTTGGGGAGGACTAAAGAGAGTTTTCACCTATGCTCACAAGTCCATAGGGCAAAAATAGGTGGCTTCCACCTTGTCATTCCTCTGATATTTGCAATACTGCTCCCCTAATCACTGCCATTTCAGTTGGGCATACTTTCCCTTATGCTGGGTCCCGATTCTGTTTCTGTTGCTGATGTGAGTCCTCAAGGTAACAGAAACCCACTGATTTCTCTTGAGTCCCCACTGTGTTAATCCCTGCCCTCTTGACTCCTATAAAAGTTTGGAGAATGTCTTTCTCCCCACTTTAAAGATATTAATCCAAGTGAGTACCATTTCCCATGTTTCTTTTGTTGGTTCTTAACAAAATACCTCTTTTTGGTATTCATGATCCTCCTCTTCAAAAAACGCAGACATGAATGCTCTAGGGCCTACCTCAGGACATATCATATGTCTCCCCACAGTGTGTCCAGAATTGCACTGCTTCAAACCTCCAAAACAAATAGGCTTTGTTTTGCCTGTGTTTCAACCCTTTGGAGGCATTTTCTCAAAAGAGAGGCTGGGAACGCCAATCCAACCAGTTTAACAGACTTACCCAGAAGACATCTAAATCACATTAGGGTGACACATTTTAAAGCTAAACACTCCCATTTCTATCCTTTCCACACCGGAAAAATGAAATTGCTTATAAATTCTTAAAAACTATATTAAATATTTGGCATTATAATTTAATGTGAGTGTATGCCCTTCTTGTGACAATACTTTTGTCTTAATCATCTTGGAGCTTAGTTTCTAGTGTAGTGCCTGACAATTATTAATCATTTTGATTGGTCAATTAACTATAATGGAGTTAGGAACCCAGCTTAATATTGTTCCTGACTGTCCTTAATTAAGTGTCTTAAGGCAAGTAACTGCTTATTTGGAAGGTGTTTTAATTTCCAAAGGAACATGGCAAGAAAAGTCTCTAACCCAAAATCTAATTTTTTTTATAGACCTGGAATGTACCAGTGCTTATGTAAACACAGATCCCTTATTTGCATCATAATTACCTAGGAAAAATGTTAAAAATGCTGACACTTGCATACCCTTCCCACTTTCAACCCCATTATCACCTCTTGAATCACCTGATCAGGAACTACTGTATTGAAAATTCTTCAGGTGATTCTGATGCATCTGAGTTATGACAACATAGGCATAACACTAATTACACAATTTTACAGTGTCATCTAAATTACCTTGCTTATTTGATAATACAATGAATATACCTTTCCAAAATAATAGTATTTCTAAAATTAGATTTCATTAAATCAATATATATTTATAAATCAGTACTGCTTTTTATCTTTCCAAATATCTTAATGCATTATCATGAACCTACTACTAATAATAATTATGCAATAATTTGCAATTAAATAAGTTAGGTGTTATCATTTCTATGCAAGTCGATGCCCTTTCATACCAATGATTTTGTCTTAATCACCCTGGAGCTCAGTTTCTAGTACAGTGCCTGATACAGTAAATATTTAATAACAACCATTTATGCTTTTGTTAATTGCTAATATTAAACTTCTTGATATAATGTATCTAAAATAATATATAGCAACAATTTTTGGGTCTTTTTGGGTGGTTTATTTCATTATACCCTCATGTCTTAAATGTTTTTATGTGGAACATTTAAAAATGTAATACTTCCATAATTATTTGTGTAATACAAGGTTATTATACATATTTAGATTATGCAGAAAATATAAAGAATATAAACAAAACCATAAGTCAATTGTCCAAAGAAAATACTTGTAAATTTTTTTACTGATTATATTTAGTCATGATAAAGCCAGGCTCAGCATCTTTGGAGGAATACTTCCTCATTCAAAGCCCTCCAGTGTAACACATTTAGATTGGTATGTTTATTTTACTATTTTATTTTATTTTATTTTATTTTATTTTATTTTATTTTATTATTTTATTTATTTTATTTTATCTTCTCCTCTCAGCAAAACTAATTGGATCACATGAACACCTTTCAATTAGCTCCTGTTTTTCAAAACTGTGAAAATAAGTCATCATGTTTTCTCAGGTTCACTCTCAGCAAATTTGGGACCATTAAATGAATACATTTACCAAAACCCAACAGAATTATTTGTTTATGAAACTTAAAAGTCTCATAAGTAGAAAAAGGACTAGCTTACATGAATGAAATGGACAAAATCCCATGTCTGTTCTCTGTCTCCTTTCCTGACATTACATATATCATGTAATAAACATGCTGATTTTGATGAGAAATACTCCATTTTAAAATTTTCAGAGTGTGTGTAATGTAGTTGCTATCTCATGTAATCAGTTGTAATGCTTTCTAAATTATATAAATCTACATAAGCAAATATGTATAGGCATCCCTATCAATTCAATGATTGCCTGTTTAGAGATTTACTCTCTTCTTTGCAGCTGACAGAAAATGTTTTCTATTGAGTGAATTTCATATGAAGAGAGAAATCCTCAGATATATGACAAAAAATAATAATTTTCCCACAAATGAAAAGAGCTTTATTGTGTTGAATTGTAAAATATGCATGCTAAAGTGGCATTTGTTAATGTTACTTTGGAACAGAAGAAAAAATATTAAGAAAAAATATAGAGGGGGAGGGTATGAGTTGGGGAGGAGCAGAGGGAAAGGGAGAGAAATTCTCTAGCAGGCTCCATGCCCATTGTGGAGCCCCACACAGGGCTCAATCTCACAACTGTGAGATCATGACCTGAGCCAAAATCAAGAGTCAGATGCTGAACTGACTGAGCCACCCAGGCGCCCCCTCAAAAAAACTTTAATCTTATTTTCAATGCCCTGTTTCCTTTACTGAGATCACGTGAATATAAATTAATTTTATGTTTTAGATATTTCTCCTAATTTAATAAGTATTGCTTAATTTACTTTTATATTAAAGTTTGATTTTTTAAAAGAGGAAGCAAACTAAATGTGTCAAAGACAGTGAAGAACTTCATGAAAACTTGTAAAAAAACAATAATAAATTTCAAATTACTTTGGAATTATTTAGCTAGTAATAGGAACTTAGTAGTTATTATCATGACAATGCCTCAGTTCATTTCACTCTAGTCATTGGTAAAATGGAGATAATTTCCACGGCTGCTGTGAGAACCAAAAGAGGTAAAGAGCATGTAAGCCGTGTTTAACTGTTTATGCTCATCAGCACGTGCAGTATACAAGGCCTTCAGATTCCTCTCAGTTGTTGGAAGTAGCATATAAACTATGCCACAAGCCAACTCCATTCCTCTGCTGTGGTTCACCACCCCACCCCCCACTACCACATCACTACAGGTTTCTCTGGACACCTAAATGTGCCAGTGTTCCAGTTTGTGTGCTATAGTGGTTTGCATGAAGACTTTATACCTGATTTGGAGTTATTAGTTTATGTAGGTACTGGCTTAGTGATTCTTGGACCATGGTATGCTTATATTTTTTTGCAAAAAGGCCTTTTTTCCAGCGTGTCTTTGTGGTTTTGTGGGTGTGCAGCCAGCCCTCTCTTCTCCATAATATTCAGATATTAGGGGCTGAATCTTGCTTTTAATCCATTCTGATTATCTCTGTCATGTGATTAGAGGGCTTAGACCATTTCCATTTAAAGTAATCGTTAATATTGTCCAACAACTTGGTAATGCTCTCTTCATTTTTTCAGTATTTTTCCACTGTGTACTTCATTTTGAATTATTTCTATTCCTATGTCTTCATGTTCACTAATCTTCTTCTGTAATGTCTAATATGCCATTAGCCCTGTCTAACATGTTTTTCATCTCAGATATTGTAATTTTTATCTCTAGATGTTCAACTTGGGTCTCTCAAATTTTTTATATTCCATGTCTCTACTAAATATATTCAGTCTTCCTTCAGCTTCTTGTATGTATGCAATACACTTATAATATTTGTTTTAATGCCCTTGTTTAATTCTACCATCTTTTTCATATCTTGGTCAGTTTTGATTGATTTTTCTCCTCATGGTTGGTTAGATTTTCCTGCTTCTTTGCAGACCTTGTAATTGTTGTTTGGATGCCAGACATTGTTAATTTTAACTTTTGAGTGCTAGATATTTTTGGATCCCTGTAAATATATTGGTTTTTATTCTTTGACACAGTTAAGTTGCATGTAAACAGTTTGATATGTTAGGTTCTTGATTTTAATCTTTGTAAAGCTGGATCATAGTAGTGTTTAGGGTTAATTGTATTCCACTAATGAGGAAAATCCCTCTCTGGTGCCCTATGAATTATGAGGTCTTCAAGTCTGGCTATTAGGAACATACACTATTCCTAAACATGTGTGAATATAAATTGTTCCCTTTAATCCTTTTGCGGTGGTTCTTTTCTTGGTGTGGGGTAGTTTCCTCACAAGCATTTAATGATCAGTACTCAGATAATTATTCAGATAAGATCAAGTGTGCTCTGGGTGGTATGGCCATAAACTACTCAGGTAATTATTCAAAGAGGACCCTCTTCAGGTCATCAAAATTCTTTCTCTGTGAGCTCTTTTCTTTTTGGTACTCTGACCTGAAAACTCTAGCTGCCTTGGCCTCCCTAGCTCCTAGTTTCTTCTCTTAATCTATGGAATACTCTTGGGCTCTCCCTGAGTTCTCACTCCTTGCACTGTGGCTTGAAAACTTTCTCCAGGAAGTAGGCTGGAGCAATTATAAGAATAATCTCATTTGTTCTCAGTCTCTCAGAGATCACAGATCTTGTTGCTCAGTGTCCACTGACTTGAGAATAGTTGGGTCATAGATTTTATCCAGCTTTTTAGTTATTTCAGATTGGAAGGCAATTCCAGTCTCTATTACTCTATCCTGGTCAGGAGCAGAACAGTGTATGTTACAGATGTTGTAATCTGATCAGATAAGTAAAGGTGCAGAAATATATATGGGAATGTGCATAGACAAATAGAAAAGACAAAAGAATTCATCACTGATGGAATTTGAAAATGATTGTGTGATTAAAAACAATTTTGTTATTTACTTCAGTGTTTGTTATCTTAATTTTTGTATAATTCCATCTTATTGCCACTAAAACAATTCTGAATATAAATGTCATCATGTTAATGTGGAATATGCAGAAAATAATGGTAATGATAACAGTACTCATAACATACTTTTAGTTTGCATCATATTCCAGGCAGTGTTCTAAACTATTTGCAGGTGCTAATCATTTTATTCCCCAAAAGAATCCTGTGAGGTCTATACCACCAACGTCCCCACTTTATATAGGAGGGAATAGAGGGACATGGAGGTGAAGCAAATTCCCTGATTATACAACTAGTAAGTTGCAAAACCTGGAGATAGCCAAAACTCTTGGGCTCCAGAATCAGTGCTCTCAGCCTCTTAAAACAAGTAATAAATCCATTAAAATTGTGATTGGAACAGGTGGAGAAGTTACCTATTTTCTGAAATATAATTTTAAAATGTGGCTTTTCTAGATATTTTAGTAGTGGCAAATCCCAATCCCATTGTATCTCCTAAAAGGAACTATTTTCTCTCATATCGAATAAAACTGGGCATAATACACATAATCAGGCAATTGATGTTGGAAACCAACAAGGAAAGAAGCAAAGGAAAAAAATGTAGTCTCTGATATTAAGGATGTGAGAGGTTATCATAGTAAATCCATCTTTTATGAAAAAGTTGAAGTTAGGAGGGAGCAGAAACTCTGAAGAAGAAATAAAAACACAGAGAAAAGCTATCCAGTAGAAAATTAACACGTCTCTCAGCTGTGGGATAAAACAGGCATTTGCTGTATGAATGCATGTTTTATGGGAGAGAAAAAAGGCAAGCAGATCCCTTCAATGTTTTTGATCCATACACATTTTCAAAATGAATAAGTACTATGTGGTAAATAATATCTCCTAACTTGTTTTAAAAATAATGACTGGAGGAGGGCACTTGTGGGGATGAGCACTGGGTTTATATGGAAACCAACCTGATAATAAGCTATTTAAAAAAATAATAACTGGATTTATTTTTTTCTTTACTTATTTAAACCTTTTAAAAATTTACTTATTTAGAGAGGCAGAGAGAGAAAGAGAATGAGAAGGGGAGGGACAGAGAGAGAGAGAGGGAGGGAGAGAGCAAGAATCCCATGTTCAATGCAAGGCTTGAACTCAAAACAGCCGTGAGATCATGACCTGAGCCAAAACTAAGACCTGGACTCTTAACCTAAGACACTTAACTGACTGAGCCACCCAGGAACCCCAGATTTATTTTCCTCTTAAGACAAACTTGAATATCTATTGGAAAAATATATAGAGCAGAGGAATCCTTTACATGTTAGCAAATGATGTTTTATTTTATTAGTTTTATATTTATAAGTTGTTCTTTGGGGCACATTCCTTTGCACGTTCCTGTGGGAGTTATTTAAAAGATAACAAAATGTAGGATTTTGAAATTTTCTACAATCATCTCATCTGCAAATAGAGACAGTTTTCTTTCTTCTATTTCTTCTTTTCCAATTTGTATGCCTTTCATTTCATTTTCTTGTCTTCCTGCAATGGCTAAAACTTCCAGCACTATGTTGAATAAGAGTTAAGAGAGCAATCATTGTCTTGTTCCCTTTATTAGAGAGACAGACAACATTCAGTCTTTTATCATTAAGAACAGTCTTATCTGTAAGTGTCATGAGGCTACTTATGAAATGCTGAGGCTTGGTTGTGTTGACTGCACCAGGCTACAGCCCCAAAAGAGTTCATGTTAAGCTAAGGGAAAGTTGAGGCAACTGGAGAAATCATCCCATGTCCCCAAGTTGTATACCTAGGACTACAGAGGACAGTCACACTCTCTGCCCACCAGGGAATATCCGAAGAATTGCAGTTTGTGTCTGAGAGTTGTATGGTCTGGATATGAGTCCCAGCCTTGCCACTTTCATTTATTTTTGAGAGAGAGAGAAAGAGAGAGAGAGAAAAAGCATGAACAGAGGAGGGTCAGAGATGGGGAGACACAGAATCTGAAGCAGGCTCCAGGCTCTGAGCTGTCAGCACAGAGCCCGACGTGGGGCTCGAACCCACGAACCGTGAGATCATGACCTGAGCCAAAGCTGGACACTTAACTGACTGAGCCACCCAGGCGCCGCCCAGCCTTGGCACTTAAAATTAGCTGGTGTTGTGAACAAATCCCTGCAGCCTCCATTTCCTCTTTGGTAAAGCAGGCCTAAAAATGGTACCTACCTCATAGGTTTGTGGTGAGGATTAAATGATGCAAAAAGACCACTTAACACAATCTTTGTCACACAGTATAAATACTTTTTACAGTATTCCTTACTTTTTACTGTGAAAGTTACTTACAAAACCTGAACAAAATGAGAAACTTTTAGGTAGATAATGACAAAAATATGCAGAGGCAGAGACAAAGAAATTTGTTGTATCTTTGTTTTCTGCTCTTATATCAAATGGCATGGAGATGCATGGTTCTATGAGCAAAGACAGAGCCAATACCAAAAGGTGTTGATAATGAACTATATTATCTTTTCCCTTTTAGCGTGTTCTTTGTTCTTTTCTTCTGAGAGCCGGAGATGACAACTGAGTTTGAGAACCTTTCATCTTAGAGAGGCTGCATCTCCTTGAATTAAGTTGTCCAAAGTTGTTTCCTAATGTGGAAGGCCATGCGTGACACTAATGTGATGAGGAGCAGAAGAGAGAATTAGCTGCAGCATGAAACAGTGGCAGGGAATCATATCTGACCAACCATCCATTGTGATGGACGGATTTTTCACTCAAAGAGAGTGCTCTCTTCACTTTTCCAACATCAGGGAATTCATCATTTTGTGTTGGAAGAGGAGCCTCCCCACAGCCACAAGTCCTCCAGGTTGTTGTCTACTTTCACTCAGTCTAAATTCACAGTGATGGGTGATTTGGGCCAGAGTTTTAAAGGGAGTCTAACCAGGGAGTTCAGTGTCTGTTGGCCTGGCAATGTGGCAGCTTCATTATCTGCCTATGGTGTTCACTCTGAAACCTCCATTTTTACTCTAGCATTCAGGCCAAGTCCTCAGACTCTAGGCTCTCAGTTCAGTCTTGGGTGAAAGGGCTACTGCTATTTTTCCTAGAAAATTTGTTCACTGGATGATTTATTTAGCATTCCTCACTTTTAAAAAATGTTTTTATTATTTTTGAGAGACAGAGCGTGAGTAGAGGAGAGGCATAGAAAGGGGGAGACACAGAATCAGAACCAGGCTCCAGGCTCTGAGCTGTCTGCACAGAGCCCGAGGTGGGAGGGGGGGCTCAAAACTCACCAAATATGAGATCATGACCTGAGCCAATATCAAATGCTTAACCAACTCAGCCACCCAGGCACCCCAATATTCCTCATTTTATACTGAAAAATGAGTTGTGATTCTTTTCTTTCAGCACATCAGGAGGAAAGAGAAGTACTGCAGCTTTCATCAAAAGTATACAACCGCTGGGGTGGCTCAGAGGGTTGAACCTCCAACTTTGGCTCACATCATGATCTTGCAGTTCTTGAGTTCAAGCGCTACATTCAGCTTGCTGCTGTCTGCGCAAAGCCTACTTCAGATCCTCTGTCCCCCTCTCTCTGCACCTCCCCTGCTCATGCTCCCTCAAAAACAAATAAGCATTTAAAGTGTTCAGCCACTGCTTTTACCACATGTGTTTATCTCCTTCTGGGCCTTCACCACAAATTCCTACACTTGATTTGGGTGGATTACACTGGTGGGGGTGGTCCTCTTATCCCAGTACCCTCCAGAAGAGACTTCATCCAAGGGCCCGCTTTCCATCCTCTTCTCAGGGAGCAGGGGTAATTTCTCAGAAGCCCTTTGCCCATCCCTCAATAAAGACAAATCCCTTAACATTGCCAGGAGGCCTTAAATTAGTTCGTTTAGGATCTTAAAGGCCTTAAATTAATTCTCATAGAAAAAAAAAAAAACCTACCCCACGAACCACCTTACTCTATGACTAAGTCTTTCCATGTCTAAAACTGCTGGATGTAACAGAACTTGTGATTTCCACTTCTTGCCCAGAAACAGCCTTCTGACAAGGGTAGATTCTTCCACCTCCCTGCTCTTCTGGGTTGATCCACTGGGTCAGACCAATGCTCATCAGGAAGCATACAGTTACTTCCTGTGGATCAGTGGGGATGATGCAGTCAACTTACTAACTTGGGGTCTTGGCCCTTTTTCCTTGCAGCCTTACTGGGCCAGTGAATACAGAAGCTGACTGGTACATTGGAAGGGAAAAGGAAGAGGGACTCATTTTCTGAGGGTGGATCTATTCAGAATCAGGAATCCAGCAGAGATTTACACCACTGGTAGTGGAGGAGGCAGGAGACTGTGAATTACAGGTGTGAGTATATTTGAGGGGCAGCATAATCTGGAGGATATGGAGAAAAGAAGAAAAATACATGCATGTTTCTATTTTGACTGTGAGTCCATGTCATTTCTATGTGGTGGAATGAGTGCTCTGATGGGGTTGGGGGAAGGGAAAAAGATGATGACAACATTTTCATTCACTTGGGTCATGTACCCCATGCATGGAATTTAGAGTAAGGGAATGAAGTCACCGCTCATCCCATCCTTCTGTTTTCTTAGTCCCTTATCTTGCCCCCTTGTCTTACATAAGAGTGTTTCCTTTGAGCACCCGAATGGGCAAGATCAAAGCCTAATACTATGTTAGATAGGACACTGGAGCAAGAAAGACAGGAGATCTCCAGGGGTCCTGATGCCACACTCAAAATAGTAACTCTGTGACGTTCACCTCTCAAGGATCAGTCTCTTCACCCCTGTTGCCTGTCTTGAAAATAGATATTCGTGTCATGTGTGCACTTCATTGCTATGTGGTAGAGTGATGGCTTGACAAATGGAAACAGATGGGGACTGAGAGCTTGGTGAATGAACCAACATCCAGAATATGGGCTCCAGTACTTGTGTTTCTTGATTCATCAGTCTGGTTGTCAGGCACCTCTCATCTTTCTGTGACCCTCTCAGGGCACCCCATATTCCTGAATGCTATCTACATATCTCTATTATCACAAAGCATGGGGACAAAAGGGTAGGAAAGGGGACAAAGAGAAGGAACCCTGGAAAACACACAGTTTTTACTTTCTTTCCCTGGAGAAATCGGGAAAAAGGAAGAAAATTATCACCTTTTTTTTTTTAATCTTGTTCCACATGCTGTTGTGTTCCCTGTAGATAAGTTCAGAAGAGAACTTGTCCACGAACACTTGAAAGATGAGGTATTACATAGTATCAAAAGTTATTTCTGTGGGGGTGCCTGGGTGGCTCAGTCGGTTAAACATCCAACTCTTGGTTTCAGCTCAGATCATGATCTCATGGTTTGAGTTTGAGCTCCATATTAGGCTCTGTACTGATGGCACAGAGCCTGTTTGAGATTCTGTCTCCCTCTCTCTGCCCCTCCCCTGCTTGTTCTCTACCTCTCTCTCAACAATAAACAAACATTTTAAAAATAAAACAAACAAAAAGCGATTTCTGTGTATTTTGGACAGAACCCTGCAGTACCAGCCAGATCTTCTTGGGTCCTGGTTGCAGACTGGACTTACTCTGGGATGAGCTTGCATTAGCAACCTCATTCTATGTGGCCTTTCCTGTAAAAAAAGGATCAGCCTTTTCTCCCAGCCAGCTAGACTGAATATAGATTTGCCATAGAATAAAGCCATCCCCATCCAGAAAAACACTTTGAGGTTCTAAAAGGGAAATATATTTCCATGTAAGTCCAAGGAATTATTTTAAGAGTCGTGTGCTTCAGGCTCACTAGAATTCTTTATTCAATAACTATATTAAGTTCAATTCAGTAAACAAAAATTCATTGAGTTTCAGGCCCTGTGTGGGCTCTATAGATATTTGTTGTTATATGGTAGGATACCTTCATGGTTAGTACCAGTGGACTTTGATACCACACAGTCTTGAGTAGGGTTCTGCCTCTGCTACCTACTAGCCTTGTAATACTTGTAAGTTTCTTAACCTCTCTGTACCTTGAATTTCTGATCCATTAATTATGATAAAAACCTTAAAGGGCTGTTGTGAAGATCAAATATACCAATATCATTGAAGTACTTAGCATGGTATCTGGCATAGAATGTAGGCTACACTGGACCTTCACTCTTTTTATTCAGCCAGCTTGATGTTGAAACTACTCTGGCTCTGGCTAGGGGCACCTGGGTGGTTCAGTCAGTTAAGCGACTGACTTTTGCTCAGGTCATGATCCCGTGGTTTGTGAGTTCAAGCCCCATGTCAGGCTCTGTGCTGACAGCTGAGAGCCTGGAGCCTGCTTCAGATCCTGTGCCTCCCTCTCTCTGCCCCTCCCATACTCATGTTCTGTCTCTGTAAATAATAAATAAACATTAAAAAATTCTGTTACTCTGGCTCTGGCTATACCTGGTGGTAGTGTAATCAGTGTTTACATGTTCTGCCATTTCAAATGCATTCCTTTTATGAAGGGAAGCAAAACCTAAGCATTAAAAGTTGGGTTGAAAATGCAGATTTTGATAAAGTTTATAAGAATGATTCTACTTCAGTTTGTAGAACTGATTTAAAGATGGAAAAAGACTTGATGGCTCTAAATTCTATAAGTATTTGCATTTATTTAACAAATATTTATGGGACATATATTACATGCCAGGTGCCAGAAGCCCACAAAACATGTCTTTATCTGAGAACCTTCTCCTAGACTCCAGACCCATGTATTCAACTACCTGTCAGAAATGTGTATCTAGAGCAGTGGTTTTCAAATTGTGGTGATTTTGCTTCCCACATCAGGAGACATTTTTGGTAGTCACACCTGGGAGTGCTACTAAAATATTGTGGGTAGTGGCTAAACACCCCGCAATGTCTAGAATAGCTCTCATAACAAAGAGCTCTCTGACCCACAATGTCAATAGTGCTGAGTTTGAGAAAACCTGTTCTAGAGTAAAGTAAAATGTTACTACCCATCCTATATGAATAGATTCAAGGTAGGACCCAACTTTGGAGTCCAACAACCCTGGATTAGAATAACCATGCTGCCTCTTACCAAGCATATGACCTTGGAAAATGTATTGAACCCCTATGATCCTTAGTAGAGCATGTCTAAGAGGAGGAATGAGCTATAACAGGGAATACTGACGTCTAACTTACAGAACAGCTGTAAAGAGTTAGAGAAACAGCATGTAGGGTTTCTAACACAATATCCAACAAGTAACAGGTTCTTGAAATGTTAGTTACCTTTCCAACTCCACTTCTTACCTTCTGCTTTTGACATTACTTTAACTTAAACTACATAGTTCTAAGCAGCATAAATTTATCCTAAAGTGCTTCTGAAAATGTGATGACAGGAAGGAAAATAAATTCACACAGACCCACATGATGTGTAATAGTCAATCCACTTCTGTGTTGTAGAGTTGGTTGGTGGAGGTGGGATAGTGGAAAATTTGTTTTCTCATTTTAATAAAATCAGTGTATCTTTATTGACCCCTTTGGGGTCCTCTTGGAAAGATAGCATCAGGAATGCCCACTAACTGGGTATCTGCATTCGTCTTGTCACCCAGTAAAGACAAATTCCCAGAGAAGCACAAAGAATGATGATGGGTCTTCTGGAGAATGCAACAGAGCAAAAAGAAGGAACTGTTTGTCCCTGACTGACTATTTTCTGCATGATGTTGGGTAAGATGTGTACCTTCTCTTGGCTACTGACTCAGTTTTAGAGCATGAGATTTGAATTGGTCATCCAGAAGGCCAGATTTGTGTATAAACTATTTAACTTCCATTTCCAAGCATTCCTGTTATTTAAATTCTCACATTCTAGTATTATAGGAAAATTAGGTGACTCAAACTCCCTTGTAAATAATCTAGGCATTTCTAAGGCAGAGGGGAAAAAAATAGGGGTGGAGCACTTCAGTGGTTCTTAACACTTATGCTTGGAAGGGGCATATTCAGTTTCCCCCTTATATTTCAATGGCCACAACTAGTCACATGGCCAAGCCTGATGTCAATGGAGTGGGATCAGTGGGCCTGGGAGGGACATCAGGGACCAGCTAATCCTTGTTACCCCTTAGCCAGACTTCTTACACTGAGGGGCAGAATTTAATCACCATCATGTTCCTCAACAAGAGAGGTTGTTGAGTACATACTCATGAGGGCACAACAGTGGGGAAGTGTAAATCTATTATCTTCCAAATGGGAAGCTGCTGGTTATATTGTGGGGAGGGTAAGGGATAGAACCTCATTCAATCCCGTTACTTATCTGGAGAGGTGACTTAGACTCTATGAGCCTGAAATTGGTTATCTGTGATGTGTAACCCATGATATCTTTCTCACAATGCTGTCCTGAGGAACAAATGAGAAAACCTGTGAAGCTGGTGATAAGAAAACATATGAGCTGTAGTAGAACTTCAACATGTATTAGTCTTGGCCCACCTTCCTCCTCCCTCCTAGAGAGGAGATGATATCGGCCTAACCAAAGAACATTATTGGCATAGAGAACATATGGAAAGGTAGTAGCAAGACCTAAAATATATCCCCATAATGTATTTGCTTTGATGTCAGTTCTGAGTTTATGGAATGAGTTACCTGTGGAAGTTGGGGAAAGATAAAAACATCATTACACCATTTCCTGTTAAATCATATGCTTTCCTGTCCCTTTAGTTTGTCACCTAGTTTGATACTGGAGGAAGTTCTCTTTGATCCTCAGGCAGAAGAGACAGTACAGAACAAAATAACATGGATACTAGATGGAAGACTGGAGTCAAGAAAAAGATACATCACCATATATAAAACCTTAGATAAATCATTCCCTCTGTGCTGACCTCAGCCATAACACAGTAATGCTCTAGAACAGTAGCCTGAGATTTGGGTCAGAAAATTCAGTTTAAACGTGGACATCATTAGTTGAAGGTTGAGAGATTTGTTTTGTTTTGTTTTGTTTTGTTTTGTTTTTGGTCTGAAACTACATGTGGTAGGCAGAATTCTAAGACAATCTCCAATGATCTTCATCCTTGGATAATCCTCTCCCCCTTTGAGTGTAGGTGGAATCAATGAATATGAAGAGATATCACTTCTGTAATTACATTACATGACAAAATGGATAGTATCTAGGTGGGCCCCACCTAATCAAAGAAGTCATTTAAAAGCAGGAAATTTTCCTTGGCTGTTTACAAAAGAGGAAGGGAGAGACTCAAAGCACAAGAAAAATTAACTTCACTGTTGCTGGGTCAAAGATGGAGGAGCTCACATGGCAAGAGATTAGAGTAGCCTCTAGGATCTGAGAGCACCCTTAGCTGACAGCCATCAAGGAAATTGGGACTGTAGTCCAACACTCATGAGGAACAAGAATAATCTTGGAAGCAGATTTGCCCCAGAATCTCAAAAGACCTCAATCCAACCTACATGGACACCTTGATTCCAGCCTTGTGAACTCCTAAGAAGAGAACACAATCATGCTGTGCTAGACTTCTGACCTACAGGTTTGTGAGCTAATACATAGGTATAGCTTTCAGCCATGAATTTTGGGTGTAGATGGTAACTAGAGAAAATGCATTGTCATGGTAACAGTTTTTATAGTGCATGGTGGGGTTGAAGGTTTTGAATATATTCACACTGGCATTTGGATGTACTTTCCACATTTCTAAATTGATGGTAGGTTACTTGCTAATTAGAAATAAAGCCCGTTAGAGCTTTATTCATGTCAAATATGTTATATTTCAGACTTTTAAAAAGGTATAGTAAATAGTACAATAGGCAAACATGCATATAACCAAAGTTATGAAGTAAATCATTACAGAAAGTAGATGCCTTTGTGTAACTCTGAATGCCTCACCCCTAGAGAGACCCACTATCTAGGGATGTGAATACATCCCTAAACAAAACACATGGCTGCTTTATATATTTTTAGTTATATTTATGTAAGTAACATATTTATGTATTGCTTATTGAAAATTTTCTCTCTGAAAATAGTTTTTCTAAAATTTCTCTAACAAAGTGACCTTGGGACTGGTCATATTTTTAGGCATGCTACCATGAGCATACTTGCACATGTGCCCAGTACTCTGCAGTACAGGCTTAAGAGTATAGCAACTCACAGGACCTCATGACCTTTTCTTTAAAAAAAAAAAAAAAAAGTTTATTTATTTATTTTGAGAGAGAGTGTGCACACAAGTGGAGGAGGGTCACAAAGAGAAGGAGAGAAGGAGAGAGAGAATCCCAAGCAGACTCTGCACTGCGACAGAGCTGAACATAGGGCTCTATCTCATGAACCATGAGATCATGACCTGAGGTGAAATCATGAGTCAGACACTTAATTGACTGAGCCACCAGGTGTCCCACCTCATCTCCTTTTGTCATAGATGTTGCTAAAAGTCTTTGTAAAGAGGTTGTACCAATGTGTCCTCCCCCACAAATGTATGGATTTCCCATGGCTCTACAATTTCAGTGTAAACAGGGTGCAGCGTAAATACAAAGCCAATTATCAAGTTTTCTTTTGAAACGCAAAAATTATTTCAATATCTATTCTGAAGCATAAACATAAGGCTGAACATTTAGAAATGGACATGTGAAAAGTACCATTTATAGAGAAATAGAGAAAAAAATGTCATCTAACATTCTCTGGCTACAGGGACGGCATTGCAAGGGGATTTGTTTTCTTGGATACACATGGACAGGGCTCTTTGACCAGAGAGCAAAATAGATATGCATTACAGCCCTTGGCTTTTGTGACTGTGTCAGTGCAGCACTGCTGGGTAGATAACTCTGTCCAACTCTGGGGTTTATTAACAGTATTGGCCTTGCCTGCAGATCCTAAGCCCTTTCTTTAATACACATTTTATAATAAAGTTGATATATTGTTCTCATTATTTTTTCATATTTTTAGTTGTTTTACAGCTCTGATGTGGAGCAGGGATGTATGGTGGTTGGGTGGGGAGCCTTTAAAATCCCAAGTATTTTGGATCAAGACCATAGCTAGCAAGTCACAGAAAGGGGAGAAGAGTTGTGGGACAATTGTAAGACACACCCCTGAGGGCAGAGCAGAACATTTGCTTCATAAGAGCAATTTACCACCAAGGGTTTTAAGGGAGAAGATCTGGTGTATAAAGAGGACAGAAGTATTTTTATTAAGTATGGATGCCTCTCCATATGGAAGAAATTATCGGGAATGAATGATCAGAATCCTCCAGTACAAATAAATGTATTGTCCAATGGAGTAAGTTTCTGCCTACTAAATTACTATAATAGTCTAGACCTGCTTCCTTGAAATAATTTCCAAATTGCTGAAATGACATCGTTTGTGTATGTAACCAGATCATTCAGTCACATGACTATAGATGATCTTTTAGTTTTCTGCTACAGATGGTTAACTGCTTAGCAAGGCATGGAATTTTACATGTCCACCCTCCCTGTGCTAGCTCATCTTCAAGAACGCTAGGACACTTTCCTGGGGTCTGTGTACTGATAATTCTCCCCTACTGTCTCTTTAAAGCAAGCAAAATTCCTCACAGCAGGGACATTCTTTGTTCTATCAGCCTAGGCAGAGTTCCAACAACTGCCCTAGTTTCAGTCTATAGCCTCTAATTACTATGATTTCTCCCGTGGTGACCTGAAGAGCAAAGGTGTTTTGCGTTCAGCGAGATTTCAAGTAGTGCATGAGTCTTGCGGAGGCGTTTCTAGGGTGGACTACAAGCCTGAGCTTTGCAGTTGCCGTAGAAACCTGACGTCATAGGGCGACCGTGACGAATTTTTAATAAGCCCTGGATTGGAGAGCAGGTCCCGCCCTCAGATATTTGGGACTCTGCTGAGAGTGTGGGGTACCTGCTGAGGGGGCTGAACCGCCGTGGGGTGTGAGGAGACAGAGGAATCCAGATTCAGTTTTTCCTGTTTGGGGGCTCAGTGCCTCGGCTGTCTTGTAGGTAAAGCCACTGGGGTCCCTCCCAGCTCCAGTGAGTGTAAGACATCCTGCAGGGGTGTCTTGGAACTGCTTTCCTCTAAAGACAGGGGCGCGGGAGGTTAAGACAGGTAACGACTCTGTGCACCAGCTTCCCCCCTCTGTATAATGGAGATTAGAATGCTTCACTCAGGATTGCTGAGAAGAGTCAGCAATAGGACTGAGCACGCCCATAGCCCTATGGTTATTGCGGAGTCATGAATGCCTGCATGAATTCAGGCCATGTCTTATTCCTTTTCAATTTTGTTGTTAAAAGATAAACAAGGAAAAGAGGAGAGGAAAAAAAAGGCTCTGGTGAGAAGCCCATTAAAACATGTGGTTGTTATGACCACCACCCAGTTGTATGTCATTGCCAGTAACTGAGTGCCTGGCATGGTACGGAGCACATAGTTACACCAGTAAGGAATTGTGATAGCTGGATCTGTATTTTCCTGTGGAGCTCTTCATACCAGCGGCCCAGCTCATATCAGGTGCCTGAAAAAGGCCCAAGACCTCGAATTCCTGGTGGAATATGAGGCCTGGATTAAGTGAGTTTATTGATATAAACAAAAGCATGTTTTAGAATAGCTGCGGTGAGGTTCACAAAGTAGTCTAAAAGTGAAGAAGCTGCTTTGATCTCCTATTGGGAGAAGAGGTTTAGCAGGTGGAATGTCATTCCTTCAGCAGCTACATGGTTTGTAGTAGCCCCTGAGGCTCAACTTTAGGGAAATCTTCTTTTGTCCAAAAGCACTGAATTATACAGCTTGAAGAAGGAATATCTTTAACATGCATTTGGAATAAATTTACCTAAGTTGTTCTCCCTGGGTAAATGTTATTCAGTGATTCTCATATTTCTCTCAGATGGGTGTTCAAAAATGCATTTGGATAAAAAGTCTTCCTAGTAATTTGAGAATGTAATATAGTTTGAGAATATAATATAGTTCCCCGGCTGCTGTGTTTTTATCCATTTTATAATGAAACATTAAAAATTTTTTTTTACATTTATTTATTTTTGAGAGACAGAGCACAAGTGGGGGAGGGCAAAGAGAGAAGGAGACACAGAATCTGAAGCAGGCTCCAGGCTCCGAGCTGTCAGTGCAGAGCCTGACACAGGGCTCGAACTCACAAACTGTGAGATCGTGACCTGAGCTGAAGTCGGATGCTCAACTGACTGAGCCACCCAGGTGCCCCTATGATGAAACATTTTAAGAAACCAGAAATTTTATAAATATTAAACATGTCAGTTATAAGAGTTTATATTTTACAAAATACTTCAGTGTTTTATTATGATATACTTATACTGAGCCTTATAGCCTATAATAACCAGGTATTCTTAAATACAGTTATGTTTAGTTTCCCAGTATATAAGTTTTAGTTCATTATTACCTGGCCTCCACCCCACCCACTGAACACTATGTATCCAGGCAAGCACTGATCTTCTCTCACTATGGATTAGTTTTCATGTCCTAGAATTTTATTTAAATGGAATCATAAAGTTTTTTTTTGCTTGTTTGGTTTCGGTCTGGCTTCATTTATTGTGCCTATTTATTTAGATTTACCCTCTCCCTTTTGTTTGCATGTATCAGTAGTTCATTCTCTTTTTTAAATTTTATTTATTTATTTTGTAAGAGAGAGTTGGGGAGGAATAGAGAGAGAATCCCAAGGAGGAATTGGGATGGGGGACTTGAGCTCATGAACCACGAGCTCATGACCTGAGCTGAAGTCAGGCTCTTAAGCAACTGAGTCACCCAGGTGCCCAAATAGTTTATTACTTTTTAATTGATGAGAAGCATCCTAGTATATGGACATATTATGATTTGTTTGAAATTTTTTTAATTAAAGCTCCAATGAACATTTGTGTATAACTTTTTGCATGCATATATGCTTTCTTTCTCTAGTATTTCCCTCAGGGTAAATACTTAAAGCGTGCAATGGCTGGATCATATAGTAGATGTAAGATTAACAATGTTAAGAAACTACCAAACTGGTTGTACCATTTTTCCCTTGTCACCAGCAGTGTATAGGAGTTATGTTCTCTGCAACTCTGCCATTGCATGGTATGGTCAATCTTTTTAATTATAACCATCCTTATGGGGATGTAGTGGTATGAAATTATAGTTTTAATTTACAATTCCCTAATGACATTGAGTATATTTTCATGTGCTTTCTTGCTATTTCTACATCTTTCATCAAGTGTCTATTCAAATTTTTCCTCCATTTTTTTTATTTCAGTGGAACTTTTTTTTTTATAATTGACTTTATAGATTTTTTTATATTCTAGATACAGGTCCTTTGTTAGATACATAATTTGCATGTATATTTTCCCAACCAATGCCTTGTTTTCTTAATTCTTTTTTTAAGATACTTTATTTTTTAAATAGTTTATTGTCAAGTTGGTTTCCATGTAACACCCAGTGCTCATCCCAAAAGTGCCCTCCTCCATGCCCATCAACCCCCTTCCCCTCTCCCCCACCCTCATCAGCCCTCAGTTTGTTCTCAGCATTCAAGAGTCTCTCATGGTTTGCCTCCCTCCCTCTCCCCAACTGTTTTCTCCCCTTCTCCTCCCCCATGGTCCTCTGTTAAGTTTCTCCTGTTCCAATTATGAGTGAAAACATATGGTATCTGTCTTACTCTGCCTGGCTTATTTCGCTCAGCATAACACCCTCACGTTCCATCCATGTTGCTCCACATGGACAGATTTCATTCTTTCTCATTGCCATGTAGTATTTCATCATGTAGATAAACCACATCTTCTGGATCCATTCGTCCATTGATGGACACTTAGGCTCTTTCCATGATTTGGCTATTGTTGAGAGTGCTGCTATGAACATTGGGGTACATGTGCCCCTATGCATCAGCACTCCTATATCCCTTGGGTAAATTCCTAGCAGTGCTATTGCTGGGTCATAGAGGAGTTCTATTCATAACTTTTTGAGGAACTTCCACACTGTTTTCCAGAGGGGCTGCACCAGTTTACATTCCCACCAAAAGTATAGGAGGGTGCCCGTTTCTCCACATGCTCGCCAGCATCTAGAGTCCTCTGATTTGCTCATTTTAGCCACTATGGCTGGTGTGAGGTGGTATCTCAGTGTGGTTTTGATTTGTATTTCCCTGATGAGGAGGGATGCTGAGCATCGTTTCCTGTGTCTGTTGGCCATCTGGATGTCCTCTTTGGAGAAGTGTCTGTTCATATCTTCTGCCCATTTCTTCACTGAAATAAGTCAGGCAGAGAAGGACAAATACCATATGTTTGCATGTATAGGAGAATTAGGAGGAACTTAACGGAGGACCATGGGGGAGAAGAAGGGGGAAATAGTGGTGGAGAGGGAGAGAGGCAAACCATGAGAGACTCTTGAATGCTGAGAACAAACTGAGGACTGATGGGTGTGAGGGGGAGGGGGGGATGTGCATGGAGGAGGGCACTTGTGGGGATGAGCACTGGGTGTTATATGGAAACCAACGTAACAATAAACTATTTGTAAAAAAAAATATATATATATAAAAGAAATGAACCTAAAAAATTTTTCTTTAAATCTTCCATCTTGAATGAAAAAAGCAAGTGCTTAAAAATGTGATCACAATTTTATGAAATAATACATGTAAGTGAACATGCATTGTGTATTACATATATATACATGCATGTGTGTGTGTGTGTGTGTAATAGATGCAATTTCTGTCTCTACTTAGATATGTGTGACCCTATAATAGGGAGATACCTTTTGTGATCCTGGTGAGCCTGACCTAGGTTATCTGTAAAATGGGCATATTGGTACTTCACAGAGCTGTTGTGAGGAAAAAATGAGAAATGAGTAAACCTATAGAAAATGTTTAATATGTAGTACTTCAACAAATGTATGTATGGTCTCTTCTATGTTCTTCTTTCCACAAAAGGCATGGCATTAACATGAACATCTCATAGAAACCAATTATAGTTAAAGCAGCACAGAATGGGATGTGTATACATATTTATATGAAAGAGAAACTCTGCTGCTGCTACTTCGTAGTACAAGTTACCTGATTGTGGTGTGGAAGAGAAAACAAATCATCCTCTATTTTATTTAATTTCCTTTCTTACCGTCTTCTTTTACTTTCTATTTGGACATTGAAAGTAGACAGGATAGAGAGTCTAAAGATGGGTCTGCTGTACAACAAGACTAAAATCAGGAGACTTGAGATACAAATACCAGATTGGGCCTTACCTGTAGGACCATGGATAGTCACTTCCTCTATGATGGTCTTAGCCTTTACACAGGATAAGATTGTATATCCTATTGGTTAGGGACATGGGTTTAAGAGTCAGATAAAGTGGGGACAAAATTTGGCCAAATTTAATTACTGGTTTTATGATATTTACCAAATGTTAAGCCTCTAGATATATTAAACCTATATGTAATGTGTGTGTGTGTATATATGTAATGTGTGTGTATATATATATGTAACGTGTGTGTGTGTGTGTATATATATATATATATATATATATATAAAGCATACATGCATAGAGAATAAATAGGAGGAAATACCCAACAGTGATAACATTTTTCAAAATTAATGAGTGATGAGTAGGGTTGTTAATTAAATATTCATTTATCTCTGGGCTTGACTATGTTTTCTTCAATTTCTAAATCAGTGTAAATCATTTTAAAATCAGTATTAAAGCTCATAGACACAGTGGTTGTTATAAATATTTAAGACATACAAAAATAACAGAAAACAACATATTTCTATACACTTACACTACAAATAAAACATTACATGCATAGTTAAGCTCACTTTGAATAAAAACCCCTCACTTTGAAGTTCTCTCTGATTATATTAGCATCCTTCCCAGAGGTAACCACTATACAGATTGGGTTTTCATTTTTAAGACATTTCTTTATAGTTTTATTACATATCTCTAAGTAAAATATGATATTGTTTCATTGCAAGGTTTTATGTAGATGCCTGGCTACCTCGTGAAAAAGGAGAAAGGAATACATGTGAAAACCAATCAACATTTGCATCTCAACAGTGTGACCTGCATATATGCCTCCTTATCAAGTGTATTATTTTCTTGAGCTTCTAAAATGGATGCATCTGTATTCTTACCTCATACGCTGTAAGAAGCACTAACAAAATCTGTACATACTATTTCCAGTTACTTTTTCATCTAATATGTTAAGAGACTTAAAATTCCTTACCTAGTCTAAAACAATGTCTAGATGCTGGCTAGTCTATAACAGTGTCTTAGTGTCTCCTGCACATGAAATATCTCCCCTTTGTTCAGGCCTAATTTTCTGGCTTTAATTCACACTGTTACTTTCCTAGGCCTGAATATCTGGAACCTAATATGGGCCATCCTGGTGAAAGATGACAGTGATTGCAGGGATTTGTTGTCCTGTGTCCAGACTGACATCCAAATCCCTATGTTGGTTTAGGGATGCATTCCATTTTTAAGTTGAGCGGATTTTTTATACTTTTTTCTTTTTAATTTTTTCTAATTTTATTGATATATAATTAACATACAACACTGTATAGGATTAAGGGGATATACAGAATATTGATTGATATATATATTATGAAATGATTACAGTAATTTTAGTTAACACCTATCATCTCATAAAGACACAAAACAAGAAAAAAGAAAAATTTTTTCCTTGTGATGAAAAGTCTTAAGACCTATTTTATTAACAACTTTCAAATATACCATACAATGTTAATTATAGTCATGATTTTGTACATTACATCCCCAGTACTTATCTATTTTTAATTTTTTAAAGTTTATTTATTTATTTTGACAAAAAGAGAGAGCGAGAGAGTAAGAGTGCACAAGCAGGGGAGGGACAGAGAGAAGAAGAGGCAGAATCCCAAGCAGGCTCCGTGCCATCAACACACAGCTCCATGTGGGGCTCAAATCCATGAATAGTGAGATCATGACCTGAGCCTAAATCAAGATTCTGACACTTAATGGACTACCCTATCCCAGGTGCCGCACTTAATCTATTTTTTTTTAATTTGTGTATAGTTGATATACAATGTAACATTAGTTTCAGGTCTACAACATAGTGATTCAACAAGTGCTGTGCTGACCAGGAGTATAGCTACCATCTGTCACCACTACTTATTTATCTTATAATTGCAAATTTGTATATTTATCCAATTCCCCCTTCCTCAAACCCCCACTCTTGGTAACCAAAAATCTGATCTCTTTTTCTATAAGTTTTATTTTGCTTGTTTGTTTAGATTCTGTATATAAATGAAATTACATAGTATTTGTCTTTGTCTTATTTCATTTAGGATAATGCCTTCAAGGTCCATCCATGTTATTGCTAGCTGATTTGTATTATAAGTGCTCTACAAATGTATATTTTCCTTTCCTTTTACTATTTTAGTTGTAGAAGGAAAATACTTCAAAGCAGCTTTAATCCACGTGTGTTGTTACCCTGGGCCCTGGTCTAAAGGAGACTGTGACTAAAGTTCTCCCCGAATCCCACTGTTGAAGCATTTCCTCCTCTGGATGCTGTGGGCTGAGTGCTGGGCAATCTCATGCAGCTTTTCCCTTTCTTTCCCCTGTGGGTCTCTGCTTGGCTAACTGGGAGGTTAAACCCATAAGCTTGCTTTCAGTTAAAGGTCAAAGGACATTTATTTGGAGAGAACAGAAAAAATCATTGTGAAAATACTTTTGTCTCATGACCTTCACTAAATCCTAGGAAGTAGGGATGTCATAGGACTGCAGAATATAAGATTTATTTGAGAGATATGCTTGCCCTTTCCCTAGGCATTTGTATGTCCCTGAAGCCGCTCAGTTAAGACTGTCATGTGGTAGATTCATAAATTCTGGGACCATTCTATTTTCTAATTCCTTTGATTTAGCAATGTTCTCCATTCTACCACTGAGCCCATTTCCTATGGGAAAGGATGGGGATATTTATTTCTTCTGATTACTTTTTTTTAAGTTTCAAATCCAAGGCACTTTCATTGTAGATAAAAATGGAAAATGCATGAAAACAAAATAAAAATCAGTATAAATGTTGAAAAGTCTATTATTCATTGAGAAGTACTAACAGTTGAATAAATTTATGTTTCGTAAATTTATCATGCAAATATAGCCATGTATATTTAATAATAGCAATGAGATGATATCCTTTATAGCTTTGTAAACTTTTTTTTTTAACAACAAACAAACATACATGAAGATTGATCAATGCCAATTGAGATAAGCCCATATAATAAAAATGTTAGTAGAAACACTAATGGTCTAGTATGATAATAATGATAAGAAAAGTTAATATTATTGCTGATTTTCCCATGCCCCACACTGCTGTAAGTGCTAAACCTATACCTACTCATTTCAACCTCACCACAGCCTATGAGGAGGAGCAATTGTTGTTCAAAATTACATAACAGGAAACTGAGGTACAGTGAGGGCAGGGCTAGAAAGTCATGAGACTAAGATTTGAATAGATTTTGTGGGGCTGCTGAGCCCCTACATTTAGCCAGTGTACACTGCTGCTTTTCATCTTATAAGAACCTCAAACTTACTGTTGACAGGGTACAGCAAAAGAAAACTAATTAAGGTCCTATGTTTTTTTTTCTCAGTTAACTAGGAAAATATTTAAAATATTGATCTTCATTAGTGTGGTTTGGAATTCCTCATATACTGTGGAAAATCCTTCTCCAGTGTCTTGTCTCCTTTCCTCGGACCAAGGGATATTCTAATTCTAAAGTGAATGTCTTGGGGCGCCTGGGTGGCTTAGTCGGTTAAGCGTCCGCCTTTCGCTTAGGTCATGATCTCCCGGTTGGTGGATTCGAGCCCTGCGTCGGGCTCTGTGCTGACTGCCAGCTCAGAGCCTGGAGCCTGTTTCAGTCTGTGACTCCCTCTCTCCCTGACCCTCCCCTGCTCACGCTGTCTCTCTCTCTCTCTCTCTCTCCTAGAAATAAATAAAACATTAAAAAAAAATTAAAGTGAATGGTTTACCTGTGTTTGGGGCAGAAAATGCTTATGTTTTCCAGCCATTTCAATATTTTGTGTAATTGCAAGAACAATAGGTGTTTATTATTTATTACAATTAAAAGTAGATGACATGGAAAAGGAAACCGTAATACCTCAAAGCCTCAAAGTCCACTGCCTGAAGTAATGCCCTTATTTTTCAAAATTTTATTTAAATTCCAGTTAGTTAACATACGGTGCAATGTTGGTTTTAGGAGTAGAATTAGTAATTCATCACTTATATATATCACTCAGTGCTCATCGTAACAAATGCCCTCCTAAATGCCCATGACACATCTAGCCCATCTCCCGCCTTCATCTCTCCATGAGCCCTCAGTTTGTTCTCTAACTTTAAGAGTCTCTGATGGTTTGTTTCCCTTCTCTTTAATCCCCTTCCCATATGATCATTCGTTTGTTTCTTAAATTCCACATATGAGTGAAATCATATGATATTTGTCTTTAATGGACTGACATATTTCACTTTGCAAAACACACTTTAGTTCTATCCACATCATTCCAAATGGCAAGATTTCATTCTTTTTGATGGCTGAGTAATATTCGCGCGCGTGTGTGTGTGTGTGTGTGTGTGTGTGTATCTTCTTTATCCATTCATTAGTCGATGACATTTGGGCTCATGCCATAGTTTGGCTATTGTTGATAAGGCTGCTATAAATACATATGTACCCCTTTGAGTCTGTATTTTTGTATCCTTTGGGTAAATAGTAGTGGAATTGCTGGATAATAGGGTAGTTCTATTTTTACCTTTTTGAGGAACCTCAGTATTGTTCTTCAGAGTGGCTGCACCAGTTCGCCTTCCTACCAGCAGTGCAAGAGCGTTCCCTTTTCTCTGCATTTTTGCTAACACCTGTTGTTTCTTGTGGTGTTAATTTTACCCATTCCAACAGGTATGAGGTGATATCTCATCATGGTTTTTATTTGTATCTCCCTGGTGATGAATAATGTTGAGCATCTTTTCATGTGTCTTGTTAGCCATCTGGATGTCTTCTTTGGAAAAGTGTCTATTCATATGTTCTGCCTTTTTCTTAACTAGCTTGTTTGTTTTTTGGGTGTTGAGTTTGAAAAGTTTTTTATAGATTTTGGATACTAACTCTTTATCAGATATGTTATTTGCAAATATATTCCCCATTCAGTAGAATGCCTTTTAGTTATGTTGATTGTTCATTCCCCTTGCTGTCCAGAAGCTTTTTATCTTGATGAAGTCCTAATAGTTCAGGTTTGCTTCTGTATCCTTTGCCTTTGACAATGTATCTGGTAAGAAGTTTCTATGACCAAGGTCAAAAAGGTTGCTGCCTGTGTTCTCCTCTAGGATTTTGATCATTTCCTGTCTCACATTTAGAACTTTCATTCATTTTGAATTTGTTTTTGTGTATGGAGTAAGAAAGTGGTCCAGTTTCATTCTTCTCCCTATCACTGTCCAGTTTTCCCAAAACCATTTGTTTTAGAGACTGCCTTTTTTCCATTGGATATTCTTTCCTGCTTTGTCAAAGATGAGCTGTGAGCCCATTTATGGGTTTTCTATTCTGTTCCATTGATCTGCGTGTCTGTTTTTGTGCCAGTACCATACTGTTTTGATGACTGCAGCTTTATAATATACCTTAAAATATGGAATTGTGATGTCTCCAATTTTGTTTTCTCTTTTTCAGGGTTGCTTTGGCTACTTGTAGCCTTTTGTGGTTCCATACAAATTTTAAGATTGTTTGCTCTAGCTCTGTGAAAAATGCTGGCAGTATTTGATAGTGATTGCATTAAGTGTTTAGATTACTTTGAGTAGTATATACATTTTAACAATATTTCTTCTTCTAATCCGTGAACATACAATGCTTTTCCATTTCTTTGTGTACACTTAAATTTTGTTCATAAGTATTCTATAGTTTTCAGAGTACAGGCCTTTTATCTCTTTGGTTAGGTTTATTCCCAGGTAACTTATTGTTTTTGATGCAATTGCAGATGGAATTGATTACTTGATTTCTTTGATGTTTGGTTATTATGTAATTGCAACATATTTCTGCACACTGATTTAAAATTCTGTGACTTTGCTGAATTCATGTAGTTCTAGGAATTTTTTGGTGGAGACTTTTGGGTTTTATGCATAGAGTATTGTGTCATCTGCAAATAGTGAAAGTTTAACTTCTTCCTTGCCAGTTTGGGTGCCTTTTATTTCTTTTTGTTGTCTGATTTTTGAGGCTTAGACTTCCAGTACTATGTCAAATAGTAATGATGAGAGTAGATATCTTTGTCTTGTTCCTAACCATAGGAGAAGGGGTTTCTTTCCCAAAATTTATTCTACAGACTAATCATAAAAGTAACAAACTATGCCTGCACTCTTCAACACCATCAGGTTATGAAAACAATCTGGTACTTCCTCAAAAGTTTCACCATAAAATTACCATATGACCTAGTTATTCCCCTCCTAGGTACACAGCCAGGAGAAATACCAACATATGTCAACATAAAAAGTTGTACATGAATGTACATAGCATCATTCATAAAGTTAAAAGTGGAAACAACCCAAATGTCCACCAATTAATAAATGGATAAATTGTCATATAATATTTGGCAATTAAAATGAATGATGTATGACTACATACCACAATATGGATGAACCTTGAAAACGTTAAGCCTAGTGAAAGAAGTCTAATATGTAAAAGACCACATGTTGTGTCCGATTATATGAAGTGTCCAGAGAGAACCCAAGCAATTCTGTTCCTTACATTCTCACCTGCTGAAAGCTGTCTCTGATGGATTTGGTAACAACCCCTCCCACTTTTCTGACCCATGATGTTCAATCAGCAGTTTAAGTTTTTGTCACCAGATGACACCAACTTACCAACATCATCAAAGTTCTCTACTGAGAAGTGTCTGCAAGGAGTAAAAATGTAATCTCTGAAAACCCCTGGCTTTGAACCTATACAGAATGGTTCTAATCCTGTCTGATGAAACTGATATGTATAAAAGAAGATTGTGAAAACATATAGTATGATACCTGCAGACAATAAAACACCAGGTGATACTAGCGCACATTGGCAGTGTGTTGCCTGTGTGCAAGCACAGTATAAGTCAGAACATGAGAGTTGTGACTGAGAGAGAATGGGCATCAGAATGGGGTATGTGCAGCAGTGTCCTGTGTTATGGAAAAAGGATCACAAACTAGGTGGGAAAAGATCTGGGCAGCCTGCACAACAATGGAACAATGGAAGGTGAACACCCCGTTCTCTAGTAGGGATCCTCTGTACAATCCATACTATAAATCAGCAGATAGTGACATGGAAAGAGACAAATCAATGAACAAGTTGAACCTTGGGGTCAGCAGCGAATGGATTTGCTTTAATATACATGTGATTTTTCCAAGTAGAATTGATATCATAGTAAACAAACCATTTCATATTTTTTACTCTGTGTAAAAGGTACTAACTTTCATTATAAAAAAAATAAATGTGATGTGTTTGGAAGTCAGATCCAGGATGGCAGCTCTGAGAGTCAGAGACCAGGGGGCTCCACAAAGGGGAGGGAGGATGGGGATTGGGAGCTTGACTTCATGAGATCAGCCAGATTTCTGGATTTTCACTTTCCTGGAACACTCTCTCTGTTTCCACGATATTTCTATGATATAAAAAAATGGATTTCCTGGAATAGCTATACCTGAGATTGGAGATCCAGCTCCAGTCTGAATAGAAAGGAAAGCCACAACTGTGAGAGTATATGGAGGTGATAGAGCTAGAAGGGATATAGAAACACATACAACACACACACTGAATCAATTCAATTTTTAAAAGTTTATTTATTTATTTAGAGAGATAAAGCATATGAGAGAGGGAAAGAGAGAATCCCAAGCCGGTTCCACACTAAAACCAACTCTGGGCTCAACCTCACAACTGTGATATCACGACCTGGGTCAATATCAGGAGCTGAGTGCTTAATGGGCTGAGCCACCCAGGCACCCCAAAATTAAATATTTTAAAGACAAAATTGAATGGTTTAATTTATGGAGTCACCAGTTGTTTGTTCTTGATTACAGCATTCAACAGGGAAATCACATTCACATCTTGGTATGTAAGTGGTACCCTGCCACTTCCTTAAGACAGTTGATCCAGATATAATTATTCCTGGCCAACACTTACCTATGTGTCTGCCAGAAATTGCCTTCTGTCCCTTACATAGACATGTGAACTTTTTCTTATCCAGAATTCCTGGGAAATTAATTTCTTCAATTAAAGAGCCATAGAGCACCACTGATTTGTCAATGGCTTTGATATATCCTAAACTCCAGGTCAAGACCTCACATTATTTAAACTTCCTTTTATGATACAAAAGACAGTTTAGAATCCAGCAGTGTCACAGATTTTCACTGAAGAGATTAAGCCATGGAAAGGGTTTGCTAATTTTATGCTGGCTCTGGGTATTTACTTGAGCACAGTTTATTTGAATAAGGTTTTGAACATTTGCTCTGTATGTCATTTTGTAGGCTTAAAATAAAAAAACACAGGGAGTTTCAGTTTGCTCATCCAGGGTTTAAATTTTTGGTAATGAAAACGCATTATGTGAGTAAAGAAAGCTATAAAACCCTAACCAAAAATTAAATGTAAAATACAAGGTATTAGATCCCAAGAAAACAAGAGTTTCCTGTGGTAAAAGTCAGGCTGACTTCTGATTTTCATTACTCCTTTTCTCTGATTTTCATTACTACCATCACTAGGAGGAAAATTCAAAACATTTCAAACACAGCTATTTCCAAGTAAGTCACCCAGCACACACTCCTCATATTTCCTCTAGTTTCAAATATGAAAGCGATCTCAGCTCAGACAAGAAGGATCTTTGCCATATAGCCACCAGATCATGCATCCTCCTCTTTATTCTGAGAGGCTCCAGTTTACATGAAAATTACAAGGTTAAGTATTTCTCTGAGTTTCTGATCTAGCTAATCCCTCCTTTGTCTTCAAAACTAGAGGTCTATGATTCCTTTTTGAACATGCCTTCAAGGTGGAGGCCTTTGGCCATGAGCTCCTCGTCAACATTATTTAGTGTCTGCTGGTGATGTGCCAGTTCCAAAGGTTCCTAATCTGTCTTGAAAGCTTTGTTGTTGTCTGTGGGCATGTTCTTGATGACTTCAGTCATCATCCTGAATCATATGTGATTGGCTAGCAGCACCATCTTGGGCCAAAATCAGAGTAAATGCTCTGAAGCCCAAATACATTGGGGATGCCGAACTAATCCAGAATGCATCTAATGAAAGTAGCTTGATTCATTGCTGTAGTATAGATTTGAAATGATGGGTCAGTGAAAAAGAGATCTTGCCTTGTGGTAGATCTGAAAATATAATGCTGATCCATTAACCAATAAGAATCATAGGGAGGGCATTTGGTTCATCGTGTGTATGAGGATACTGGGAAGAGTCCTTCATTTTGTGTTGTTGTTGTTGTTGTTTTTAATATTCCATTCTCATGTTGTTGAAGTAATATTTTCTGTCTAGTTAATTGTGAAAAATCATTGTACCTGTTATTTGATTGTATTGTTCCCTGAAAGCATGTTGAAGCTCTAACTCAAAGTATCTATGAATGGGGCTTTATTTGGAAATAGGGTCTTTGCAAACTTTATCAAATTAAGATGAGGTCATTAGAATGGGTCCTAATCCATATAATTTATGGCATTATAAGAAAATGAAAATGCCACTGAAGGCAAGGACACTAAGCGAGAACATGTGGTTGACAGAGGCAGAGACTAGAGTAATGTTGCTGTAAGCAGTGAACATCAAGGACTGATAGTCACCACCAGAAGCCAGGAAGAGCAAGGATGATTCTTCCTAGTGTCTTAAGGTGCAAGGCCCTACTGACACCTTGATTTCAGACTTTCAGCATCCAGAACTATGAGAAACTGAATTTCTGTTATGTTAAGCCGCGTTTGTGTATTTTATTACAGCAGTCCATGGAAACTAATATAGTACTTTAGTTTTGTTTCTTTCTCTCTTGGATTTGTTGCATTGGTGTGATTAACAATAAGGCGATATCTTATGACATGAGCAGCAGTAACTCTGGTTATGTTATATGCTGGTTAGATGTTTTTACTCAGGAGCCACACCTTGTGTTCAAATCTAAGCCTTAAATTGTCCTAATGCTGCCCTTGCTGTGCCTCAGTTTCCTGGCAACGATCGTTCCTCCTCATAAGTTGTGGTGAGAGATAATGAGTAAGGATATATTTAACCCTCACATTAGTATTGGGCAGGGTGCCTGGGTGGCTCAGTCAGTTAAGCATCTGACTCTTTATTTCAGCTTGGGTCATGATCCGATTCCATGCTTCTCCTTAAGCATGGAGCCTCCTTGAAATTCTCTCTCTCTCTCTCCCTCTCTCCCCTCTTCCCAGCTCTCTCTTAAAAAAAAAGTATTGGGCAAGGGGGGAGCAACAATAAATATTAATCATGTTATTATTAATATCATGATAGAATGCACCATTAAATTTCAACTACCATTTGTATTATTATGTGCATTTATATTATATGGTATGCATTGACTTTCACAACATATTTATCATAAAAAGCAGTTTACAAAGTTGAAAGTAGAATATTATTTCATTTCCTTAAATATAGTTACATTTGCATAGTAAAATTTCTGAAAAAAATATATATGCAAAGGGAACTGATGCTTATCCCTGAGAAATAGACTTTTTATGGGTTTCCAATGATTTTTTCCTGCTCTGTATTTTCCATTTTTCTTTACAACAAAAGTACTTGGGTTTAGAAGTGAAGAAAGAACAAGAAAAACTAAATATCCTTGGCCATTCCTATGGGATAGTGAGTCTTCATCAGATGTAGAACATCCCTAAAGCAAGGGTATAAGGTAGTAAGGTGGTTACAGTATTAACTTTGGAATCTGCCACACGACAATCCTACTTGTGTGGCTCAGGGTCAGTGCAGATATTCACGGGAAGTAAAAGCAAGTCCCACAAATAAATATTACATTAAGAAAAACTTTGATATTTCTACTTCTCAGGAATTAGTGAAGGTCATGAGAGGAAAACACTTATTTCTTCTTTCCAAATAAAGCCCTTTGAACCAAAAGCAGGCTCATGGGTTTAACCTTCCAGCTAACCAAGCAGGGAACGCAAAGGGGAGTGTAAGAGGGAGACTGCAGAAGACTGCCCAGAGCTTAGCGCCAGAGCTTCCAGAAGGCAGATGTTTCAACAGTGGGGTTCAAGGGGAATTTAGTCACAGGTCCCCTCAGCTCAGGGCCCAGGACAACCAACACATGTGGATTAAAATACATTTGAAGCACCTTCGTTGTGCAATGAAAATCATAAAAGGAAAGGAAAATATACATATGCCCAGCAATTTTCATACAAATCAATTCAAGTTTAAAACCAGATGCATGCTTTAACCAACCTAGGGATTTGAGTGTTAGTCTGGACACTGGAAATGAACTCCCTGTAATCACTGTCATCTTTCACCAGTTTGGCCCAGATTAGATTCTGGATGTTCAGGTCAAGATGAGTAACAGTGTGAATGAAAGCCAGAGAATTAAGCCTGGGGAAAAGGAAGATATTTCATGTTCAGGAGGTACCTGACAATGTTTTAGTCTGGCTGGAGCCTGGGAATTGTAAGACTAAACATAGCTGATTAAAACATAACTTAAAACTGTATCATATCTGCTGATTCTGTTAGTGCTCCTACAGCATGTAAAATGAGAAAATGGGCATATCCATGTCAGAAGCCCTGAAAGAAAGTACACATGGCAAGGAGACATAAATGGCAGGTCACCTGTTAAGATGTGAATGTGGATATGTTCTCCTTATGTTTCTTCCTTCATCCTTTCCAGTAGGTAGCCAGATATCTATGAATAAAACAAATGTGTATAAAACATAGTTTATGTCTTACTTATACCTACATCTTCATCTTGTGTTTATTAAATGCAAATTAGATGTCTACTGTGAGTTAGGCACTGTCAGTCCAATTCTATATCTATATCCATATCTTCTCTGTCTTGATATGTAGACTGGATAACTGGAAATTTCCATAGGCAGCACAGTGAATGTTAGGGCCCATCCCATGGTGTGGTGAGGTTTGACTTCAAACGGACTCCTTTCCAAGCAAGTTTTATCAAAGCTTTACACTGTCTTGGAAACCTAGTATCTCAGCTGGAAATAATTTGGCTGAGGGGAGAGGTTGTACCTGGGAAACTGGCATTGAGAGGCTACAGTCTGTGGAGACTCACTCCCAGATGGAGAGTGAAGAGTGAGGTAACAGTTGTGTGGTTTCAGTCCTAGATCTCTCATGGGTGCAAATTAGAGGTTTTACTTTCTCCTTAGTCCATGGCCAGGTTGTGTGTCAGATTTCAGAAATGAGTTTGTATCTGCCTTATCCCTAGGATGGTGGTCCCTCCCATTTAGACCTCTGAGGGGTCCATCTGAAGGGGCATGACTCCCCTTCTGCTTAATTTAAGACCGTGTCTCCTAGTTGTGGGGGCCTGGGTCCAGATCCACAGGAGGAAGAGGAGAGATAGAGTTCTCAAAAACTGGAGCATAGGACTGGAGCCCTGATATCAACATCTAAGTCTCCTGACTTATTGACATGGTTTTCATATGTTTCTCACAATATAACAGGGAGAAACTTCATATGTCTGACTTCCTATTGCTTCTGTTTCCCTTGCTGCTGTGACCTATAGGTTAGAAATTTCTGCTTAGCCCAGTATGTAGGCATGTTAGTAATTGAAGGAATTTTGCTTACAGCTAAGATTCGCAAAAAACACTCTTTACTCAAAACCTACCTCACCCAAGGAGATAAGTAAGTAGCCAGAGTAGTCATCATCTCAATTTCTGAAGATTGTGGAATTATCTTAACTCAGGGGGGAGTTTAAACCATGTTTCATAGGGTTAATGAGGCTGAAACTCGCAGAAAATTTAAAGCTTGTTTATGAGAGAACTGTTTCCCCATAATTAGCTATTGTGTCTTTTCAGACCCCACTAACAAATGCACTAGCTGTGTCTACAGAGGCCTGGACTCAAAGTCAACTGATACGGCTTCAGCCTAGGAAGAATCAAGACTGCATTCTTTACCAGAAATAACAAGCCCAAGATATTATCAAGTTTATACTGGCTCTCAAAGCATGTCCACAGCTCCTTCATTTTGTCCCAAGATAGCCTCCTGATGCCAGAGTCTGAATTTTGTCTCATTTTGATGTTAAGTCTCCATTACAAAGTGAACATGGGATATATGTTACATATATTTTTGCTCAATGCACATGCCATCTTTCCTCATGAATAGTCATGTTTCCCCATCCTTTTCATCAATATATATGTAATCTCAACTCCTGTGATTGTAAAATACTTGTTCTCACCCCTTTGGGGAGACTGACTTGAGGCTTGCCTTCCCACCTCCTCATTTGGCTGTCTCTCGAATAAACTCTTCCCTGCTGCATACCTGATGTCTCAGTGACTGGCTTTCCTGTGCTTTAGGTAGATGGACATGGGTTTGGTTACAACAGCATAGTCACCTCCACAACTGTTCCTCTTATGCCTGACACGCCAGTATAACTGATCTCTTTCTCCTGTCTACAGAAGTACATCCAGTGAAATTCCTCTATAAACCAGTGGTGAAGGAAAATTTTCCAGCTATGACTAACAACCCAGAAGTAATCAGGTAGTGAGATAACAAAAATTCAATAAACTGAGTTAACTGTAAATATATGGTTGGATTTTTTAAATGATTCATGATTCTGGAAGCATCCCATGAAACAAATAGAAGGGTGGTCTTAGGAAATACACAAAAGGGAAGGTTTTTATAGAGGTAAGGTTGGGCAGGAAAGAGTTACAGTTGGAATCTGAAAGGAGTCTGCTAGAAAACCATGAGATACTGATGTTGTAATGAAGTCAAGGGTGATTTTCTAGCAAAAGTCCTGGCTCGGTGGAAATCAGCCATTTATCCTATTCAGTCCTTCACCTGACTAGATGAGACCTACTCACTTAATGGGGGGGAGGGCTAATTGCATTATTCAAAGTCTACCCCTTAAGTGTAAATATTATTCAAAAGCACTTTCACAGAAACATAGAGACTCTTGAATGCTGAGAACAAACTGAGGACTGATGCGTGGGGGGGGGGAGGTGATGGGCATGGAGGAGGGCGTTTGTGGGGATGAGCACTGGGTGTTATATGGAAACTAACTTGACAATAAACTATTTCTAAAAAAAAAAAAAAAAGAATGTGAACTACAGCATGGAGGAGAGCACTTGTTAGGATGGGCACTGGGTGTTACATAGAAACCAACTTGACAATAAACTATATTAAAAAAACAAAAAAGAAAAACAAAACAAAACAAAAACCCCAGAATAATGTTTGATGAAATATCTGGGCACTATGGCTCCACCAAATTGATACATACAATCTATCATCACAATTATTAATTTGCCTAGATTTCCATATTAGATTTTAGATGTGATGGGCAATGTACTAAACCTAGGGAGTAAAATGTCCCCTAGGGGGAAAAAAAACTATAGTTCATCAGAAAATCATTCACTAAAATGAAATAGTTTAATAGCTTTCGACTTTATTTGTGTGGTTCAAATTGAATTATGAAGTTTTTTTTTTTTATTTCCAAATAAATCCACCTTGATGAATTCCTGGCTTCTTGGGTGGTCAAAAGCAGGAAGAGATCATGTATGAGTGTGTGTGTATTGTTAAAACTGTGAAGAATATTTGTTTGTAAGGAGTATGTGAGGTGAATTACTGTGGGTTATGTTAGTCCTCCTCAGTTCCTACCACATGTTAGGAAACAAGTCAGGATGGTTGCTGTGTGTTTTCTCCTAGCTTTCTTTAGCCAGCATGGTTAACATGGTGATCCAGTAACTGCTGTTGGGTTTTGTACAGACTGAAAATGCATTTATGATTTTTGCCTAAAGCACTCATCACTATGATACTTGTCAAGTGTCACTTTTATAAAGTTGTAATCCTTGTAGATTTAGAAATTGACATTCACATTTTAGATAGAGCTTTCCCATTTTCTCCTATCATTTACCTATTTATTCATGTATTTATTTATTAGTGTGAATTATATTTTGGTGTTTTACTCGAAGAGTTACCCTTTGACATTATAATTATGTATTTTGATGCTCACACTGTCACAGAATTGGACAGTGTTAGGCCCTTCCAATTGACTTCTGTGTCCACTTGTTGCCTCCTGTGAATTCTCTGAACATGAGCTTTGCTGTGTGAGTCTGATTATCTCTCAGTTGGATTGCTAGTAACTTGTTCTGTGAGTGTTCTGCAAGATGCGCAAACATTTCTAATAAATTTTAACTTGATAAATGAGCGATGTCTTGCAATATGAGTAGTATGTGATGCCAGATATCACATGATCACAACTGAGCCAATGGTTCTCTCTCTCGTGTGCACATGTGCTGCAGGATTGTGTGTGATCGTCTCCCACGCTCGGATGCTTAGTCCCAGGCCTCATGTTTGGCAGAAATCAGTGATTTTTCAGAATGTTGGAAGGTGCCCACAACTGGTACTAGTGTGTTTTTTGTCACTTCAAAGCAACCATGGACAGCCTTTTTCTTTTCCATACAAGAGCAAACTTAGGAATGCTTTGCTTTATTCTAGGTTAGGCTGCCTGTATGTATACACCCTTACCTCTGTTGCCTTATTGCCAGTTACATTCAATCCAGTATATGACAAGAGTTTTTTAATACTATACTGTAGTCAACATCTGTGTAAGAATATACAATGGCTCCCATGCAGAAAAAGATTCTATTGAGCCAATAGATAGCAGTGATTCCATTAGTGATAGTGAAAATCGTCCTACACAATAACCCTCCTCTCTCTTGTCTGTCTCACACCAGCCACAAAGGTTTTCAAAGGTAAGTGCAGGTTAATTTGTATATTTTTCTTTATATTTTGTATTTTCTTTATTATTTTGTATTATATTACAGTCTTGTAATCATTTTGGGGTTCTGCCATGAATCATCAGAGTTTCCATTATTTCTTATGGGGAAATTCAACTTGAAATACAAGTGCTTTGGATTACAAGCATGTTTCCAGAACAAATTATGCTGACAAACCAAAGTTTTACTATAATGTTTCTGGGGTGCCTGGGTGACTCAGTTGGTTAAGTGTCCAACTCTTGATTTCAGTTCAGGTCATGATCTCACGGTTCGTGGTTTTGAGCCCCATACTGGGCTCTGCACTAACAGTGTATGTAGAGCATGCTTGGGATTCTCTTTCTCTCTCTCCCTCTCACTGCCCCTCTCCTGATTGTTCTCTCTTTCTTTCTCTCTCAAAACAAATAAACTTTAAAATAAGAAAGTAATATTTTCACCTCAGAGCAATCCTCTGAGGATTTAAAGACAAAAAGTTTAGTAATGCTTATTTCATTCTGTTAATGTGATGCCTTTGACATGAACATCTTAGTATGACTACTAGGGAGAATACATGGACAGAGAACAGCAAGCAAGAATGGGCCAACATTCCCATGATGTGAGAGCTTCAGTGTCACTGCTATGTGAGAGAGCGTTATAAGGGATGGAGATGTGGAGGAGGCACAGTGTCATTATAAAGCTTCCAGTGACCTGAGTAGAGTAGGGACAGGCAAGCTCATCCTGTCCCCTGTCCCATTTCCCCTGCCTTTCTTGTGCTCTGCCTTCCTCTCCCTTTTCCTCTCTAGTCCATGTGCTGTCTGATCCCCTGACTCTCCCTTCTAGTGGAACATCAAAGCAGTGTGTGGGCTCTGACCCCAGAAAGAAGAGTTGAAAGAGAAAAACCAAATATGATGTTCAGTGTGCTTGACAATTTCCTGGAATAAGAGTGAAAAGAACAGAATCCCATCACTGAGACATTTTAAGTAAATCACTGCCTATCCTGCAGTGTCTTCTGTACAACAGTAACAATAATCAATGTTCCCAACCATGCAGGAATATTTTTTACTTTAAGTGTGATCCCATGTAGAAAAGGAGTCTGTGGTCATAGTTGAGAGGAAAAAACTGGTGCCCTTTTGAGTAATTCTATTAACAGAGACACCCCACATATCATAGAACTGATCAATTTAAATTAATGATACACAAATGTCAGATGTTTATGTCAGGAGTTTTCCAAGTATTGTCCATAAGAATTGGAACAGGTGATTGATTGTTAAAAGAGCAGGTAAATAGCTCCACCCCCTTGGGGCGCCTGGATGGCTCAGTTGGTTAAGCGTCCAACTTCAGCTCAGGTCATAATCTCATGGTTCGTGGGTTTGAGCCCTGTGTCGGGCTCTCTGATGACAGCTAGCTCAGATCCTGGAGCCTGTTTCAGATTCTGTATCTCCCTCTCTCTCTGACCCTTCCCTGATCACGCTGCCTCTCTCTCTCTGTCTCTCTCTCAGAAATAAATAAATAAATAAATAAATAAATAAATAAATAAATAAATAAATAAATTCACCCTAGTTCTGTTGTACCCAAACAAGTAAGGTGGGTTGGGAGGTGTCTACATTTTAAATAACTTCTCTCGTATATTGTGATATTCATCCAAGTTAGAAAGTCACTGCTGTGAATTGCAACAAGGTGTTCTTAAAATTTTGAATCCTTTCATGTCTTATTTTGTTATAGATTTGTCGTGCAACAGTGTTTTAAGTATCTGTGTCTGCCCCCAGTGTATTAAAAGGGAAAAGTTTTTTTTTTTCCTCTCCTGTCATACTTATTCAATGTTTCATATGGGGGATGCTACAGTAGCTTCCTAAGGGTCCCATAACAAAGTACCACAAACCGAGTGGCTTAAACCATTAAAAATTTATAGTTTCATACCTCTGGAAGCTAAAGTCTGTGATGAAGGTGTTCCCAAAGTCTTGCTGTCTCAAAGTCCTTTTGGGGACTCTATCCGTGCCTCTTTTTATCTTTTCATGGTTTGTTGGCAATCTGCATATGTTGGCATGACTCCAATCTCTGCCTTCATAATATTATCCCTACTCTGTCTTCATATGGCTGCCTTGTTATAAAGATTCTGGTCACATTGATTTAGGTACAGACTATCCTCCAGTATGATCTCATCTTAACTAATTATATCTACAATAACCATACTTCAAATATGGTTACACTGAGGTACTGGATGTTAAGATTTCAATATATCTTTTTTGTGGTGACACACTTCAACCTCATATAAGGCACTGCTGTGGATGCAACAACCAAACAAGAAGAATGAGTGTCCCTAGTGCTTTGTTTGTAGCTTGAAAAAACTGGTAATAAGCAGGAAAGCAAATCAATAAGCAGGACAGTTTCATTTTGGAATTAATGGTTTCAAGAAGAGACACTTTTTTGAGTAGGATATGATGGGAACAGGGATTATTATAGATAGGGTGGTTCATGAAGCTTTCTCAGGAAGTGACGTTTGAGCTGAGTCCTGAACAGCAAGAGGAAACCAGGCCTGGACTGGCCTTTTCGTCTGTGATATGTGTGGCACCAGCTGTTTCAGGAGCAAACCACGAGCTCGAGTGAATGGAGCCTGGCAGACAAAGTGCAGGTGGCAGGACATGAGGTAAAAGGGCAGAAAGGAACCACATCATTTTGGCCATGTCAGGAGTTTGGAGTCATTCAGAGAGTAGAGAGTTACAGTATTAGAGTGACATGATTTGATTCATGTGCTCACAACACATGAATCACAAGGTGACTCTCCTGTTGTGATGAGAATGGACTGGACAGGGACAAAGTGGCTGTGGCTATTACCATTAGGAGAATCTTGCAGATATCCATGGGAGGGATGAGGGTAGCTTGATGCAATGGGGCTGCAGTGTGCAGGGGGCAAGGGTGGCTATGGACAGAGCAGGTTGGAGGTAGGACACTTGGGACTGTAGTGGCTGCGGGTGAGGGTATATGAGGATAAACCAGGATCCTTGATGAGCCTGTGACTATTTGTTCATATTTGTGCAGAAATGGTGGTACTCTTCCCTGAGATCAGTTACTCCAAGCCCTTTTTAGATGTTCTCATGATAATTATTTAGGTACCCATAGTGGTTATAGTGAATTTTAGTGATTTAAAACACATATACCAGTTGATAGGATTCGGTTTTAAGTTTATTAACCTTCATTAAAGACACATGAAAAGTTTTTATAAAGCTATCAAAACTTTTAGAATCTGCACTTGCATATATTTATAAAAATTATACCATTTATTGAGCTGTTACTGTGTGTCTCACTCTAATTGTGTTCACATATTAACTCAGTCACTACTCACTATGACAATTTTTGAGGAAGGGCAGATTGTTTCCTCATTTACAGAAGAGGGAACTGAGGCACAGAGTTTCTTTCACTCTCCCAGGGTTCAGAGAGAGCTAGCTGTCCCAATGCCTATGCAGTAGAATTTTTTAAATGATATGATTTCTGATTATCCATTCTTGTAAAAAAAAAACCATGAGGATATATTTTTAAGTTTTTTTATTCTTTGGTCAGTACTGTATAATTGCAATTTTGCAAATCAGGCAATTGAGTGACTAACATGAAGTAAAAGTAATCAAGCTCACATCGTCTGTAAGTAGAGGGCTATGGTTTAGACCTAGTCTGTCTCCAGAGCCCATACTCCTGACCAGTTCACTTTAGGAAGAAGAGACATTTGCTGAACTCTGTCAGCCCATGGTGGATGAGGTTAGACCAGACCCATACTTCTTTCAGTTGTGTCAAAAAGAAAACTACAGGTCAAAATGCGGTCACTTATGGTAGGCCAAGTCAACAAAGTTGGGCTTATACCTAACCTAATTACATTTATAACCTTCCCCAAAAATGTCATCTTGACTGGCCAGTCAGGAATATTGTGGTCTAAACCAATAAAATAATCTGTCCCATGGGCCTCTGGATCCCTCAAAGGAAGAAGAGGTAATTCACCTATTAAACCTGCTTGTACCCAAATGAAGGTGATATCTCCAGAAACAATCCTATTTTCTGTTGAAGACTTCCTTGTCCTTCCTTTAAAACCTTTTCCCTTTCCCTAGCCCTGTCTGGAGCCTCTCTCTACTTGTTAGATGGGATGCTATCTGATTCATAAATTGCTTTAAAAATCCAATTACATATTTGCATTGACTTGCTGGAGTTTTTTATATTTACAGTGGAAACTATGTTTTAGTACATATTTATCCATATAAAGAGGATATTGTTTAAGAAAAATGAGAAGATAATAATTATAACAACCAAAATGCAATAATCCTCACAGTTACTACATACTAGACAACTTGCTATTTTTTATCTTTGTTTATTTTGTTCTTCCAGGCTTGTGGTGGTATCTCATTACGGCTTTAAGTTAATTTTTGTGAACTCTTAAGTCTGTTTTCATTCAAATGTCCTCCTATCATCTTAATGTTCCATTGACTAGCTTCACAAACAGGATCTTTGTCCCATGGCTTTGCATTCTGGATTATGTGATTGTATCTTTAGTGCATTGTGTATTCTGTTCCTTTGGCTCCTCTTAGGTCCTTTAAATTGGTGATAGATATAATGTCTTGTTCAGATTTTTTTTTATAGGAAAAAGTATCTCAGATATGGTGTTGTACTTCCTGTAGTATTTTATCAGGAGCTTTGTCATGTCTGGTTATCTCTCCTCCTGTGTTGTCAGCCTGATCCATCCATTATGAAATTTCCCATTCACTTTTTTTTTTTTTTACAAATAGTTTATTGTCAAATTAGTTTCCACATAACACCCAGTGCTCATCTCCACAAGTGCCCTCCTCCATGCCCATCCCTCCTCCCCCCCACATCCATCAGTCCTCAGTTTTTGTCAGCATTCAAGAGTCTCTCATGGTTTGCCTCTCTCCCTTTCCCCCACCATTTCCCCCCTTCTTCTCCCGGTTGGTCCTCTGTTAAGTTCCTCCTAGTCCTCCTATACGTGCACACATATGATATTTGTCCTTCTCTGCCTGACTTATTTCGCTCAGCATAACACCCTCAAGGTCCATCCATGTTGCTACACATGGCCAGATTTCATTGTTTCTCATTGCCATGTAGTATTCCATGGTATAGATAAACCACACATGAAACGATGCTCAGCATCCCTCCTCATCAGGGAAATACAAATCAAAACCACACTGAGATGCCACCTCATGCCAGTCAGAGTGGCTAAAATGAACAAATCAGAGAACTCTAGATGCTGGCGAGGATGTGGAGAAACGGGAACCCTCCTACACTGTTGGTGGGAATGTAAACTGGTACAGTCCCTCTGGAAAACAGTGTGGAGGCTCCTCAGGAAACTAACAATAGAACTCCCCTAGGACCCAGCAATAGCACTGCTAGGAATTTACCCAAGGGATACAGAAATGCTGAGCCATAGGAACACATGTACCCCAATGTTCATAGCAGCACTCTCCACAATAGCTAAAACATGGAAAGAGCCTAAGTGTCCATCAACAGATGAATGGATCCCATTCACTTTTTAACTCAAGTTTTTGTAGCTTCTTAAAGTTTGCTGCCTAGATCTATATTTAGTTAACAGATGCAAAGGGTAAAGTTTTAATTTTTTTAATTCATCTGCACTTATATTAGGTAGGATTCTTCTGTAAAACAAACTACCCTCAGCTACTACATGGTTATACTGAAAAATAGTCCATATAGAAGGAAGGATGAATGCTTTACTTCTTTTGCAGTATTTCCACTTTTCAAAACAATGTGTTGTTTTCCTGGGATCCTTCAAAGGTAAACAGTGAGTTGGTTACTTTTTGTAGTGGCATAATGAGCTTTAAATGTTTATATATTTGAGATTATAATTAACCCATTACAGACATTAAAGGGTTTGATATTGAAACTGCCCTGTCTTTAGCCTGTGGGCGTTTATTTGGGTTGGTTTGTGTGTCTTTGACATGCTTTCTGGTATGAGAGTTTGGTCCATACTCACTTGGGACAATCCCTATCCAGCTCTGGAATCAGGCATTTCTCCAAGAAATTCTGGTTCCATTTAGAGGGAACTGTTTCTATAGAATTCAATCTGAGAACTAGAGATGCTCATTGTTATTGGTTTAGTCATTGTTTCTTGTGTTGGAGGCTGTAGATATGAATTATAATTTTTATGAAAATATACCTCATCCTTGTCCATCCTGATCTGCTCCTCTGTCACATTATATATAGGTGACCATTTTTCTCAGTTTTTGTTTTAACCTTCCAGTTAATAAAATACAATATGTATTTTAGTTTTCTCCACTGTTCATAGGTAAAAGGTGGCATATTCTACACCAGTGTTGTATAATAGACATTTCTGCAGAAATGAAAATATTCTATGTACATGCTGCCAAACATGGTAGCCACTAGCAACCAGTGGGTGTTAAGCTCCTAAAATATGACTACTACAACTGAAGAACTAATTTTTAATTTCACTGAAATTTAAATAGCCCTGTATCTCTAGTGAGTATGCCACTGTACAACAGCAGCCCCACACCTTTTTCTGCACCTTGCTTTTTTACCAAATAATTTTCCTGGGTATTATTCAATAGCAGTACAGAGGGGAAGTTCTTATTGCTTTTCTAGCTGAATGGTACACCAGGACATAAATGTGCCATAGCTTATTAATCCAGGCCCTTATTGGTAGACAGCGGTCTTGTTTCTAGTCTTCTCCTGTTACAAATTTTTCTGTAAAGGAATATCTTTACACTTTGGCGGTTTTATTTTTTGCATTGCTTCTTTGGGATAGATTTTTAAGAGAAGTTACTGGTTCCAAGAGGAAACACATATGTGATTTTACTAGACAGCATCAAGTCCCGTCCACTGGGTTTTTACCATTTTACATTTCCTCCAGTGATAAATGGAAATGCCCATTTCCTCACATAATATCTGATTGGTAAGAAGAAGTAGTTACTTTTTTTTCCTTTGCATGTCTTATCATGAGTTAGGTTGGGCAATTTTTACATGTTTTAGGTGCCTTTTTTGGTCAAATACCTGTTTGTATTTATCGCCCCTTTTTCTTCTCTGTGTCGTTCCCTCCACTTTTTCATGATTCTTGATATATCAGGAATATAACCTTTGTGATGTCAGTTGAAAATATGTTCCCCAATTTGTAACTTTTCAATTTACTTTGCTTTTGTTTTTTTGCTTTTGCCATGCAGTTTTTAAATAACATTAAATGCATCACTGTTTTCTCTAAATGCTTCTGGATTTTTAGTCATAGTTGGAAAAGTTTCCTGAACCACCAGGTTATAGAGGAATTTCACTGTATGTACTTATGTGGATAGGAGAGAGATGAGAAAGAGATGGAAAATTTTGCGGTATTAGGCATAAGAGAAACAGTTGGGGATGTGACCATGTTGTGAAAAATCTGTGAAAATCATGTCTCTAAGTCAGGAGAATTTGATGCTGAGATCAGGGTCTTAACCTTCTGCTTATCTTTTTTTTTTAATGTTTTATTTATTTCTGAGAGAGAGAAAGACACAGCATGAGCAGGTAAGGGCCAGAGAGAGGGAGACACAGAATCTAAAACAGGCTCCAGGCTCTGAGCTGGCAGTCAGCACAGAGCCTGACGTGGGGCTCGAACCCATGAACTGTGAGATCATGACCTGAGCCAAAGTCGGATGCTCAACCGACTGAGCCACCCAGACCCCAACCTTCTGCTTGTCTTTGAAAATTCAGTCTCTACTCTTTCCTCTGTGGATGTGGATTCAGGTTTCCACAAGTGGAACATGAACTCTTCAATGAAACAGAAACTCCATGTCACTCCATATGGACCCCTCACATAACTGAAGAGGACGAACAAACTTTATAGGGATAAGACAGAGACAAAATCATTTCCAAAATCTACCACACCATTAGTCCTTGCACTGAAGTGAAAGTAAAACCTCTAGTTTGTACCCATGAAAGAACAAAGACTGAAACCATACAAATGATACCTTGTCCTTCACTCTACATATGACAGTAAGTTCTCAGAAGGTTGTAACCTCTTAGTGCTATTGAAGAGGGTAGAGGTATGGGTTCCAAGTTATCTCAGCTTCCCAAGTACAACTTCTCCCCCATCAATCACATTATTTCCTGTTTAGATGCCATATTTCCAGGACTCAGGGTCGAGCTTGGACGAATATTGCTTGGAATGGAGTCTTTTTGAGGTTAAACCTCACCACCACCCCATGGGGTGGACACTAGCAATCATTTTGTTGCTTGTGGAAATTACTAGTTATCCAGTCTAGACGCCCAGAGAAGGAAGATGTGGATGCAGATGTGGAAATGGAGTGACTATGCCTGGCACATAGTAAACATTTAATTCACATTTAATAAACATGAGATGTAGATATAAGTAAGTAGGATCTGAAAGTATGTATATGTCTTTCATTATTTTAATACACATATGAATTTTTCAAGGAATATTGGGATCACATAGCAGTTATTGTTTAATAATCTGGACTGAAGAAAAATTTTTGTTTCCTTATAAAAATTATGTCTTTTCATTAAAATAGATAACCTGTAGAAATTGAAAAAGATGTGTATATGTAGATGAATGTGACCCTGTGGTAGGTCATCTGTAAAATGGGTAGTTTGATACCTACCTCACAGAGCTGTTGTGAGAAGAAATGAATAACTAATGGGACACATTTGACAAATAATACTGTAAAACTTCCACATATATATGTATGGTGTCTTTTGTGTTCTCCCCTCAACAAAAGAGATGACTTAACCATGAGAAACTCATAGATATCACTGGGCTTTGACACAGCAGAAGAGGAAATGTACACATATTTATACATTGGATTAGCTTTAGTACCATTTCTTTGTAGCTGAGTCACCTGATTAGGGTGAGGATGAGGAAGCAAATCATCCCCTTATGACTGGTGTGTGTGTGTGTGTGTGTGTGTGTGTACAACATAATAATTTATTTGTATCTATATCATGGAATGATTATCACAATAAGTGTTGTTAACATTAATCACCTTACATAGCGAAAGATTTTTTGTGTGTGATGAGCACTTTTTAGAGCTAGTCTTTTAGCAACTTTCAAGTGTGCAATACAAATATTATTAACTATAGTCACTATGCTGTACACGACATCCCCATGGGTTATTTATTGTATGAATAGAAGTTTGTACCCTTTTACCCACTTCACCCATTTTGCCACCCCTCAACCATTGTTTCAGGAAGCCAGAAATGTCTTCTCTATATCTATGTGCTCAGGTTTTTTTGTTTGTTTGTTTAGATTCTGTACCTAAGTGAGGTCAAAGGTATTTGTAGTTGCTTGACTTACCTCGTTTAGCATACTAGGCTGGAAGTCCATCCATGTTGCCACAAATGGCAAGATTTTATTCTTTTTATGGCTGAATCATACTCCATTGCATATACATACAACACATTTTTTTTATCCATTCTCCTATCGATTGGCACTTAGGTTGTTTATATATCTTGGCTATTATTAATAATGCTGCAATTAACGTGGGGGTGCATATATATTTCTAAGTTAGTGTTTTTGTTTTCATCAGATAAATGCCCAGAAGTAGAATTGCTGGATCATATGGTAGTTCTATTTTTATTTTTTTGAGGAGCCTCTATAATGGTATTTTACTATGGCTACACCAATTTCCATATCTACTCACGGGACACTAGGGTGGCATTTTCCCCATATTCTTAAACACTTGTTATCTATTGTTGTAATGATAGCCATTCTAAACACAGGAGAGATGAATCTCACTGTGGTTTTGTTTTGCATTTCCCTGATGATTAGTGATGTGAACATATTTTTTTTGTATTGTTACCATCCCTATGTCTCCTTGGAATACTGCCTATTCAGACCTAACGTCCATTTGTAGATTGCATCGTTTGGGTTTTTTTCTTTCTGTTATTGAGTTGCATGAGATGTATACATATTTAGGATATAAATCCCTTACTAGATATTATAGCTATTTCATGTGATTTTTTTTGCCTTCTTTTTTACTTTCCATTTTGAAATTACAATAGCAGTCTCTCATTGATTGCCAGAAAGGAGACCATACAGAATAACACAATTTAAGATGGGTTTGCTTTACAACAGACTGAAAAATGGAGATGTGAGTCTCAAATACTGGATTGGTCCTTACCTACAGGTATGTGAGTAGTGATTTCCCCTGTGCTGGCCTCAGGCCTTCCAGAGAAAAAGACTGCATATCCCAATGGTTAAAGTGGGGGAAAAAAACTGGGCACTTTTAATTACTGGTTTCATAATCTTTAGCAAATTTTGAGTCTTCAGATATATGAAACATACACGTAATGTATATACATTACATTTGCATACATGGAAAATATTATGGGTATATTATGGACTGAATTGGGCCCACACAAAATTATTTATTGAACTCTTAACCCCCAGTACCTTAAAATGTGGTAGTTTTTGGAAACAAGACATTTGAAGGGAAATTAAAATAAAATGAAATTGTATGGGTGGGCCCTAAACCAATATAATGTTGTCTTTATAAAAAGGAGAATTGATCACAAAAAGACGGATCTAGTGGTGATGTGAGGTTACAGTGAGTAGGAAGCTATCTACAAGCCATGAAAAGTTTCAGAAGAAAACAAATTTGCTGACATTTTGACCTTGGACTTTTAGCTTTCACAATTGTGAAAACATGTATTTCTATTGTTTAAGTCACCCAGTAAGCTGTATTTTGTTATGAAAGCCCTAGAAAAATAATAAAAGAAGGAAATGCACAAACATGATACTTAAAAAAATTAATGAGTGTTGGGGTTGCAGTTTATTTATTTTATATGGGATTAACTATAGTTTTCACTTTCTCTAAATTAGTATAGATGATTTTTCAAAATCAGAATTGAAACCATGGCTGTTTTGAAATATTGCCGCTATGAGATAATTATAGAAGAAAAAGTATATCAGACTTCTCTGCCATAATACTAAGAAGTAAACATTACATAGAGAAGTGACACTCACTTTGCCCTCTTCTGTGATGTCCCAGATGTGACCAGTTCCAAAAATGGGGATTTTACTCTTGAAATCTTTATCATATCTCCTTCAGTGAGTGAAATATTACATTGTTTTATTACACGTTTTATTTGTAGATGCCTGGATATTTAATGTAAAAGGAAGAAGGAAGGAATATAAAAAGAACAAATTCACATCTCAAAAGAGTGATCTCCAATTCTGCCTCCTTGACACAGTATTCTCTTTTAGAGCTTCTAACATGGACACACCCATTTTCTCACTTTACATGTTGTAGGGAACACTTACAGAATGAGCAGATACTATGTTCACTAACTTAAATCAGCTGTGTTCACACTTAGAGTTCCCAAGCTCCAGCTAGCCCTAAATGGTGTCTGAATGCTTCCTGAACCAGAAATATCGTCTTTTGTCCAGGTCTAATTTTCTGGCTTTCATTCACACTGTTATTTATCTAGGCCTGTACATGTGGAACCACTCTGGAACATCGTGGTGAGGTTGGACAGTGATTGTGGGGAGTTAATTTTCCTGTGTCCAGACTAACACCCAAATCCCTAGTTTGGTTTAGGGATGCATACCATTTTGGTTTTGAGCAGATTTGTATTACAACTGCTGGGCACATGAATGTTTTAATTTATTTTTACTATTTTAGTTCCACAACAAAGGTACTTCAGAAGTGTTTCAATCTATGTGTGTTTGCTTCCCTGCACCCTGAGCTAAAGGAGCCTTTGATTAGATTTCTCCCTGAATCTCACTGTTGAAGCATATCTCCTCTGGAAGCTGGGCCATCATGCAGCCTCCCCGTTTCGCTCCCCTGTGTGTTCCCTGATTGGCTAACTGGAAGGTTAAACCTATGAGTCTGCTTCTGGTTCAACGGGCTTTCATTTGTAGACAGCAGAAAGAAGCATTTTGATAGTAATTTTGTGTCATGAACTTTAATCCTGGAAAGTGGAAACATAGGACTGTGAAATGTAAGGGTTTATTTGAAAGATATGCTTGCCTTTCCCCTAGGCATCTGTTGTGTCCCTGAAGCCACCTAATTAGGACTGTCATGTGGTAGATTCAAAAATTAATTTTATTACACCTTATTACCCAAACCCTTGCTTTAAGGAGTTTCTACATCTGATGCAGACTCATTTTCCAATGGGAACAGCTTAGGATATTTATTTTTTCTTGTTATTTTTTCACTTCTAAACCCAAGTGCGTTTGTTGTTAATAAAAATGGAAAATACAGGGCAGGAGGGAAAAAAATTTGGGGAGCCCTTCAAAGTCTATTACACGGGGATAAGCACTGTTTCTATCTGCATATATATATTTTTCAGAAATTTTACTGCAAACATTATTTAAGAAAAGAAATAAAATAATATTCTACTTACAGCTTGGTAAATTGATTTTATGATAAATATTATATTATGAAGGTCAATGCATGCCATACAATATGAATGCACAAAATAAAAATGGTAGTTGAAATTTTAATGGTCCATTCTGACATGATATTAATAATATGATTAATATTTATTGTTGCTGTCCCCTTGTCTAATACTGCTGTAAGTGCTAAACCTATACTTACTTATTAATTCTTACTCACTAATTCTTTTTTTTTTTTACAAATAGTTTATTGTCAAGTTGGTTTCCATATAACACCCAGTGCTCATCCACACAAGTGCCCTCCTCCATGCACATCTCCCCCACACACACACCCATCAGTCCTCAGTTTATTCTCAGCATTCAAGAGTCTCTCATGGTTTGCCTCTCTCCCTCTCCCCCACTATTCCCCCCCTTCTTCTCCCCTATGGTCCTCCGTTAAGTTCCTCCTAATCCTCCTATACGTACAATCATATGGTATTTGTCTTTCTCTGCCTGACTTATTTCGCTCAGCATAACACCCTCAAGGTCCATCCATGTTGCTACACATGGCCAGATTTCATTGTTTCTCATTGCCATGTAGTATTCCAT